>NC_056745.1:1189697530-1189722530 GCF_019279795.1 Protopterus annectens
TTACTTTGAGCCTCCTGGGTGGTGCTATTCGCAGAGTGGCATCCCAACGGTGCTGGATGAAGGGCAGGCCAACCTGATGCCCCCAGCCGGCCCAGGGTGCGAGATGCCACAGCAGCCCTATCTCCGCTCCCCTGGGGGCTGGAGGATGGGATCACAGACCTAGCTTCCCTGGGTGGCCTTCAGCTTGCCCGCACTGACTGCTGACTCCCCCAGGCAGGCGCCGGGTGCGAGATGCCACAGAGGCCCCATCCACCCTTAGAGGGCCAGTGGGACAGGACACCTGGACCAGGCTTCCTCGGATGGCCCTCGGCCTTCTACTGGGAACCACGCACCCACTGTCAGATCACCCCTCCGTGCCCGCACAAGTTTTGGCTAAGTGGAATGAGGCACTAGAGAGGAGATGCAAAAGGGTGACTGTGGACCTCCGCCCGAGCTGGAGGCCTCGTCACTGGGAAGTGCCCAAACCCTGTTCCCCCTCCACCCTGCTGGACCCCCTGCCTCTGCCACCAAGCAGAGCCCCACTGGCAGTCTGGAGGAAAGGGAGGAGGGGCATGGGGTGGGCCAGATGAAGACTTGTCTCCCTCCCCGCTAGGGCACAGAGACCTTCCCCATGCCTGCAGCAAAAGCTTGGCTCAAGGGCTGACTTTCAATAGATTGCAGCTTTTTGCTGCTCTGCTACGTATCAGAATCAAGTCATCTACAAGTGATTTAGCACCCGGTTTCCCACAAACATGCGGTGGACTGCTGGAGAGAGGCAGCCCCTTTCCATCTATGCTGTGATCCAGTGATGAGCCGCGATCCTCACCAACCTTGTGACCATCTATCTCTGGCCAGCTGAAGATCCAATGATCTATGGTATCATTACATTTAAGCGAGATTATGAATTAGAGGCATTCAGTCATTACCCCACAGATGGTAGCTTCGCACCATTGATCCTCAGCCAAGCACTTACACCAAATGTCTGAACCTATGGTTCCTCTTGTACTGAGCGGGATTACTATCGCAACAACACATCATCACTAGGGTAAAACTAACCTGTCTCACAACAGTCTAAATCCAGCTCATGGTCACTATTAGTCGGTGAACAATCCAACACTTGGTGAATTGTGCTTCACAATTATAGGAAGTGCCAACATCGAAGGATCAAAAAGCAACTATGAATGCTTGGCCACCACAAGACAGTTGTCACTGTGATAACTTTTCTGACACCTCCTGCTTAAAACCCCAAAAGCCAGAAGGATTATTAGGCCCCACTTTTCGTACTGAAAATCAAGATCAGGTGAGCTGTTGCCCTTCTGCTCCACAGGAGGCTTCTGTCCTCCCTTGAGCTTTGCCATAGGACACCTGTATTACCAAAGCAGATTGTGCCCAGACACTCAGGTGCTAGGAGCCAGAAGCGAGAGCCCCGGTGGGGCTTGCTCCCTCCCTTGCCTCACTCGGTAAGTGAAAAAACAATGAGTAGTGATATTACACCAGCGGCCAAGGCCTTCCACTTATTCTACATCTTCTCTTGTCTCTTCACAGTGCCAGACTACAGTCAAGCTCAACAGGGTCTTCATTCCCCACGGATTCTGCCAGTCCCGTTCCCTTAGCTGTGATACAGTTGGTAGAGAGAGTGGGAATCTCATTCATCCATTCATGCGCATCAATAATTAGATGAGGCATTTGGCTACCTTAAGAGAGTCATAGGTACTCCCACCATTTACCCATTTTTCACCGAAATTCTTCACTTTGACATTCAGAGCACTGGGCAGAAATCGCATTGCGTCAACACCCATCTCGGGCCTGCGTGATGCTTTGTTCTAATTAAACAATCGGATCCCGCTGGTCCGCACTAGTTCTAAGTCAGCTGCTAGCTGACGGATGATGTGGGTGCCACAACCAGGGAGATCCAGAGGAAGGGACCGGCGTGCATCCAGAGTCGTCGCTGCTGTCCTCCTGGGAAGGGTGGGCAATGCAAGGGGATGACGCCTCATCCAGTCATGACACACCCAGCCCTTCTTCAGGCCGTGCCTGACCACAACCCTGTCCTTATAGCCAATTCTTACCCCGAAGTTATGGATCTAACTTGTCAACTTCACTTACCTACATTGTTCTAACATGCCTGAGGCTGTTCACCTTGGAGACTTGCTGTTGCTATGGGTGCAGCCTGGGAAAAGACTTATTACACCCTCTACCCCAGATTTTCAAGGGCTGGTGAAAGCTCACTTGATGCCACTGGAACCACAACACTTTCCAGGGTGCAGGCCCCTCTCTCAGGGCAAACCCATTCCAGGGCACCCTGCCATTGACAAAGAAAAGTGAAATATCCCAGGGACCCCTACCAGCTTCCCCAAGACGATTTGTATCACCACACTGGGTGACCATCTCTGCTGCTTCAGATTCAGGGGATCTAAACAAGACTCCTTTCCATTGGCTGAGGGCGATGGATGCCATCTCCTGTCCCTTCAGAACAGCGCTCACCTATCTTCTCAGGACCAAATGAGCCATGTTCAACTGCTGTTCACATGGAACCCTTCTCCACTTCGCCCTTCAAAGCTCTCATTTGAATATTTGCTGCTGCCACCTAGATCTTCACCCACAGTGGCTCCACCCGGGCCCTCTCCATGGGCTTCAGTGCCACTGTGGTGGCCCTCCTACTCGTTGCAGCTTAGCCCCCTTGGGTCCCAGTTCTGGCAATGGCTGGGTATGGGCCCAGTGCCCCAGTGCCATCCATTTTCAGGCTTGTTGATTTGGTAGGTGAGTTGTTGCACACTCCTTAGCAAATTCCAACTTCCATGGCTATCGTCCTGCTGTCTATATCAACCAACACCTTTTTGTGGGGTATGATGAGCATCAGAATCGGGCACCTTACTCTGTTCATCCTGCAGCACCAGTTCTGCTTACCAAAAGTGGCCTACTGGGTACAAGCATTCCATGCCCAGCTCTAAGCCAGTGAGACAGGCTTCTTACCTATTTAAAGTTTGAGAATAGGTTGAGATTGTTTCAGTCCCAATACATCTAATTAGTCAGTTTACTAAATAAAACTGCATCCGCCGAGTACCAGCTTTTCTGAGGGAAACTTCGGCGGGAACCAGCTACTGGATGGTTTGATTAGTCTTTTGCCCCTAAACCCAGGCTGGATGACCGACATCAGGACCACTATGGACCTCAACCAGAGTTTCCTTTGGCTTTGCCATGCCCAGGCATAGTTCACCCATCTTTCAGGTCCCACCTGGTACGCTCACATTCTACCTCCCAGATGAGATCGGTGAGATAGGTAGGCAATGTGCCCCCCAAATGGGCGGGGGGATCCTGCCTTGAGTGACCCTCACTTTCATTGTGCTGTGGGGGTCTCCTGGCCACCCTCAGACTCACGCACCTGTTAGACTACTTGGTCAAAGTTTCAAGACAGGACGGGTGGGTCACAGACGTCGCCGAGGACCCGGGGTGTCTGAGGTGAGCCCGCCAGCAGGACGTGTTTGGGCCGCACCGAGGACAGTCCGGCCCAGTCCACAGTCCCTGCGGAGGCCTCACAGCCGCTGAGTTGGATCGTCCATGCAGACCATACAGACCTCACCCGTTTACCTACGAATGGTTTCACACCCTCTTGAACTCTTCAAAGTTCTTTTCGATTTTCCCTTACAGTACTTGTCCGCTATCAGTCTCTTGCTGGTGTTTAGCTTTAGATGGAGTATACCACCTGCTTTGAGCTAGCTACATTTGTAAACAACCCGACTCCAGGAAGACCTGATCCCGATGCGCCGGGGCCGCCATTGACCTCACACTGTCTATGGACTGAGCCTCAATCACAAGGACTTGGACCCCCTGGGTGGCACCGGGGAGACTGATTTCCATACGCCACATTTCTCTGAACCTGTCACCTGGGCAGGGATTAGGGTCTGGGCTCTTCCCTCGCTGTTACTGAGGAAATCCCGGTTAGTTTCTTTTTCTCCACTTTAGTAATATGCTTAAATTTGGTGGGTCACCACATCTGATCTGAGGTTGCGTTCCGAGTGTGGTTGTGAAGACGGACAGATGTGGTGCCCCTCCCATGAGCCGCACCCCCACCCCTGGACACCCGATGAAAAAATTTGCGTAAGTGGCCATTCGGGATTTTAAGCTTTTGTCGTTTACCTGTCGACGTTTTGGTGTTCGACAAGCTAAGCAGTTGAGCTTATAATATAGACCTGAAAAAGCAATGCATGTCATCGTTTGCAGATGATCTCTCATTTTCCAAACAGGTTGGTTGCATTTCTTACCTTTCTGGCCCTACAAGTAAACAATCCTTCAGCTTAATGTTGCTTCACTAAACTTGACAGCAGGAATGGTTCTGTAATCCCTAATATTGAGAATCCGTTGTCTTGGTTTAGACTTTCAAAAAGTTTAGAGCATTTTTATGTCAAGACAGGCATTCTTAAGTCAAGACGTTAAAATTTAAGGAAGTCAGTATAGCTTCTGTATTTATCTAGTATCTTCTGCTCAGCTCATGAAACATAACCAGAGATCCTCCTGGAGGCTTTGCTTTGCAAGGGTTCAAGAAGACAAGAGGCCATGCAGAGTGAAATTCTAACCTAAGTGGTACAGGTGCACAGCATAAGTCACAGCAAAAGGTATTGATGTAACCACATCAACTTTGGCCAACGTATTAGGTTATTTGCACATTTTGCATTCTTCAGGTCTTGCTCACTTATCTGATAAATTGCATGTAACTGCGTTGGCAGCCTGCAATACGTTCTTTACTCCCGCTGTCATCCTCCTGTGTACAGTTTTACCCTATTATAGAATCTAAACTTAATGTTTAGGAAGTTCATACTCTCTCTTTGAGCCATTCCAGTCAGCAGACATTAACTTCATGTCTTACAAAACACCATTTGTAATACTGTTCACTTCTGCAGGGAGTATTATAGAGCAGCAAGCATAAATGTACAACAAACCTTGATCTGGTTATAGGTGGTATATTCTCAGTAGTTGACTGTGTAGTACAGGCACTAGGCCCACTTAATCACCTGGGACTTCCTCAGAGAATTACTTATCCTGCTTCTGTGATGCTGCTGTGCTCCCAGCGGTCCAGTTAATTGTTGCTGTACATTGTGTTGGCTGCATATGATAATTACTCATCATGTTATCTTACTTTATTTTACTTGAAAATAGTTACTTCTAGTTGTTGCTGTTATCATAATTTATTCAGGTATCCCTTTCTTTTACTACTGCTCCTTTTTTCCCATTTCCTGGATGTCTAGTTAGCTAGTTAATTGCCCTCTTTGCCACTGGGATATAGGCCCCTTGGTTTGTCCCTGGAAAAGTTTCAAAAATGTCCAAACCATAGATCTGATGTTGTCTTTTTCATTCTTCCTCACAAGTGGGTCCAGGATCCAGTCCTCAAATCCGACTTGGCCACATATACAAGACTTCAGATCCAAATCTCAAGCTCCTCCCTCTACTCATGCTTTATTCCATTCCCAACTTTTCAGATCTCGTTTGCCACCATTGTAACAAGACGTGATTGGAATCTCGAGCAGTGAGAGTTACTTTTTTTTTTATATTTTCTTGTTAAACTTCAATAGATTTTACTATTTAAATACCATAGTTTGTTTCTTTCTCTCCTCTTCCTTCTTATTGTCTTTAGGTAGTTGCTGGCATTAGGGTTCGTTTTTCCTATCTCCCTACTGTTATTCCTGCCTCTCATGCCTTTTTTGCACTTCTGTTTCGATCTGTTTACTTTCATAGACTAAATTATTATATATACAAAAACTATTTTTGTTAGAGCATACAGTGTTAACTGCGTTAACTTCTTTGTTTGGTGTGTGTGTGTGGGTTATTCAGAGTGTAGCTTGTACACTTTTAATCTTTTAAAGTTTTTCTGTTTTTGGTACGGTTTCTCTAATGGTTATAATTACGTCTGAGAAACCCACTGGCATTAAGAAATGCACTTCTTGTGGTCATAAGATCCCCAATTCTGATGCCCACAAGAAGTGCGTGTACTGCCTGGTGCCTGAACATCTAAAGTTCTCTTGTGATATCTGCACCGCTTTCATCCCCAAGGCCATCTCCGACTGGCATAACAGATTAATAGTCAAGGGCTTGCTTCCAGCTGCAGCTGCTTCCCCTGGGGCTCAAACCCCATCTAAAGGTCTTCAAGGCTCTATAGAATCAAAGAAACAAACCCTCCAAAAGTCTGAGGGCTTCATCGGAGCTGCCTGAAAAGCACAGGAAGATTTCAGATGTGAACCATTCGGATCCGCAGGCTGTTGCACCTTGCTCAGATCCAGGCGTCTGTTTGGATTCTACAGGCGTAATTACCATATCCAGCTCTCCATTACCATCTACCTCCCACTCGAATCCCAGACCCTCAGATCCGACAGATAGGAGCCAGTCTCTGGAGTTTGTTTTAAAACCTGTTTCTCCAACTCTGCCTGCTGAATTATTTCAATCCCCAAAGAAGCCTTCTGGGCCAGCATCTGAAGCATCATCCAGATCTTCTAGGAGCTTGACAGAGGCAGATATGGACAGGATGATGCAAAGATGTTTCAGGGCTCCGATCCAGTTGTTGGTCCTGCCAACTCTGTCCCCTCTTGGATCTGAAAGTGCACCTGCCCAGCCAATATTGTCTTCTTCTCCAGTCCATTCTGTGGTTTAGGAGTCCTAGGATCCATGATTCCCAAGAGATTTGAAGTCTGATCCGAGGAAGCTCCCCTACTCAACTCCGGTCAGTATCCCTGACCAGCCCTCCTCCAATACCTTCGGATCAGGGTGGGTCTGTGATCCAAGAGGTCGGCGCCAAGTCTGAGGGGTTGAGCTCTGTTCCTACTTTGTCGTGTCTGTCCCTTCCCCTCGGTGCCTCTGCTCTGAACAGCTCGGTTCCAATTCTCTTTAGAAGGCTCTAATCCGGGGTGGGCCGCGACCTTCTGTCCTTGGCCGCTTTGGCTCGGGGGGGGGGGTTCCCTGGGCCCATCAGACTTTCAGGTAGTAGAAAGGCTTTTCTCTTACATAGAGAGCTGTTCTCTTAAATCTTGGATGCTACCCCTCGCCCCTCATTGGGTCCAAGCTCTGAGCCCATCATTTCTGCTCCTCAGGGTCAGCCAGCTCAGGGAAGCCACCGCACATGTTCTCCAGAGGGAATCCCCCTTTCTTCTGACACCTCTCTCAAGTACCCTGCAGAAGAGGTACATCGGAAGAGAACATGTAAGAGAAGACACATAGTCTCCTATGGAGCCTCTCTCAGAAGGCACCATTTTTGATAAGGGAGAAGGATTCCCCCTGATAGCCACCTGACAGTGTCTCCTTTGGGGACATCCTGGAAATCCTCAAACAAAGAGGTGGCTGGACCTCCCAAACTCCTGCTGAGAAATCAGTGTACCTTGAGGCTTTCAGGGCTGGCTCATTTATGTCTTGGGTGCCCCCCACCAGATGAACTTATTGATCTGGTTTCCCACCAGGCCTGGAAAGAACCGGACACTGTTGAGCCCATCCCCAAGTGACTGGATAAGTTCTTAGTTTCCCCTTTACATCCACCTCACTGGAGCAAGGGAATTCCAGTTGATGCCATAGATGTGGCGGCAGCCACTAAGAAGGAGCTAGCGGAACCAAAGCTCCTGTGTCTATCCACCGAATTGGGAGTCCAGAGCAATGGACAGATTTGGAAAGTGCATATACTGTTCAGTCACATTTGCACTGCAGTCGATAAATTACCTGTCACATTTTACTCGCTTACAGAGACATTTGGTCAAGGAGCTTTCAGATTCTCTCTCTGGGTCCATGTCTGCAGAGGATCTCAAGTAGGTTTTTGCTCTAATAAATGATAAAAAATGGAAAAAGTGCCTAAATACAAACAATTTACCAAGAAGTAAGGCACTGGAGAGTTCACCAGATAGCAAAACCAACTTTAATGAGCACACGAACAAAAGGATGTCTTAACTGGATCACCGCGTTTTCGTCAATACAACTTCATCAGATGAGCATACCAACTTGAGACAACCCTTTATATATAGCCCTTAATAAATCCATTAACAACTGTTCCACATTTAAAGATGCATTACAAAATAGGGTACATAAAAAAGTGTCTTAAAGAACTGTGCATACAGATCATATCTAACTTAAAATCACAATCAATTCAGTACAGTAAAAGCACAATAAAATGTAAAAAAAAAGAACCTTGAATACATATAAAATAACTGTGCAGTAACATTTAAGAACATTTAAAATCTTTAAAAAACTGATGTAAATGAAAGCAGTCATGCGTCCATACTTCAAAGCCTGCTGTGTGAAAATCCTAATGAAACGGTGTCATCTGCTGGACAAAAGTTTTTAGACAGAACATGAAAAATTCAGAGTTTTGCAGCTCTTAGACTGGCTTCAATGACACCATGTCATTTAAACCAGGGTATTTGTTTGCTTCTAACACTATAACTGCCAGTATAATTCTTTCTACTCTAAATGTGTCTCCCAGAGTCCACCTCTAGGATCAACTGGCAGTATTTCAATCACAAAAAATGAAACTATGTTCCTATACAGTCTAAAGTGATTTAAATGTTCTTAAATGTTGCTGCACAGTTATTTTGTATGTATTCAAGGTTCTTTTTTTTTACATTTTATTGTGCTTTTACTGTATTGAATTGCTTGATTGTGATTTTAAGTTAGATATGATCTGCATGCACAGTTCTTTGACACTTTTTTATGTGCCCTATTTGAATGTGTCTTTAAATGTGGAACAGTTGTTAATTGATTTATTAAGGGCTGTATATAAAGGGTGGTCTCAAGTTGGTATGCCCATCTGATGAAGTTGTAATGATGAAAACGCGGTGATCCAGTTAAGGTGTTCTTTTGTTCGTGTGCTCATTAAAGTTGGTTTTGCTATCTGGTGAACCCTCCAGTGCCTTATTTCTTGGTTGTAAGGTTTCTCCTCTACTTGCTACTCTTCGGTCCATTGCCAATTCCTCAATGAGGCTGATCTCCCATACAGCAGAGGGTGCTTCATGAGCAGCCAGTTCAGGCATAGCCATTAGGAGGCATGCCTGCATGAGGCTTTGCAGCTTTATGCTGTCTTTTGTTAATGCTGCTTTTGATGGCTTTTCCTTGTTCGGGCCATCAGTAAAAGATAAGCTCACCCGCAGTGAGCAGGAGGGCAGGAACCCTGTCTGCCATTGGAATCAAATTTTCTACCCCTCAATGTACATTCTATAGGAACCAGTGATGAGGTAAAAAAAAAATGTGATTCCAGAAATCTCAGGGACCTTTTCAGGACTCGCGTAGGGACACTTCCTCCAGAGGCAGAAGAGGAGGAGGTTTCAATGGCAGACATCACCCCAGAGGCAGAAGGGGTCTGCAAAACCAGGGTTGCAGAGACTCCTCCTCTGATGGGACCCTATCAGGGCTCCTGAAGTGTTGCCCAACTGTCCACATTTGGAGGCAGTGGGGGTCATTTGTCTGTACTCCTGGATGCCTGGACAAATATTTCAAAAAATGCATGGGTGTTAGGAATCATATCCAGAGGTTACTATATACCTTTTTCCCTTTCACTTCCCATCCATAGATGGAAACTCCCTGACTTTCCACCCAGAGAGAGCACACAGCTCAAGAAATTCAAAAGCTCCTACAAAAAAGAGTCATCCAGGAGGTCCCACCCGAACAGATAGGTTTCAGAATTTAGTCCCGCTTCTTTTTAGTGCCAAAGAAAACAGTGGACCTAAGACCAGTTTTGGATCAGTATGTAAAGAAGTCAAAGTTCTTTAATGGTTATTGTTCAGTCCATCCTTCCTCTTCTGTGCAGAGACGATTGAATGTGCTCTGTAGATCTCCAGGATGGGTACTATCACATCAAAATAGACAGGTGCTCCAGGAGACATCTGCATTTTTGGCTGGGAGCCAATCACTACCACTTCAGAGCACTGCCCTTTGGACTGACCACAGACTCCGGAGTGTTCACCAAATGCATGGCAATCATGGCATCAGACTTGAGACTCAAAGGATTCCAGGTGTTTCCCGGGCTCGACAATTGGCTTCTCACTGCCCCAACCAAGCATCATCATCTGCAAGCCAGGGATTACTTGCTTCAGATCTCCTATTCCTTGGGCATTTCAATAGACCTGGCCAGATTGACTCTAACTCTTGTACAGACTCTGGAATTTATAGGAACTCAAGTGAATACTATTACTCAAGTAGCATTATTAACTCTTCATCGCATCACATAATTGAGAAATCAGGTTTGGACTAATACTGTCTCATCTGTCCCCTCCAGCAGTATTAGTGCTACAAGCTCTTGGGTCATTGTCAGCTGCTATTCTTCTGGTTCCTCTAGCAAGATTCTTTTTGCAAATCATTTAGTGTGCACTGATGGTACAATGGTCTATGCTTTACCAGCCTCTGTCTTTTCCCATAAAACTCACTCCAATTTGCAAACATCATGTTTACTACTGGATCCAGTCAGGTGACCTCTTTCTGGGCAGGCCATTCTCCCTTCCTCTCCTAATAGCCACAGTGACCACGGATGCTTCCTAATTGGGGTGTGGGGGTATTTCATGGGAAAGGTGGTCCAAGGCATGTGGTCCCCCTCAGAGACCAAGTTGCATATCCATGTCCTAGAGATGAGCAGTCCTTCCAACATTGCAAGCCTTTCAGGATGTTCTCCTGTAGAAATGATTGCAGTCCACACAGACAACATGTCAGTAGTCTGGTACATCAGCAAACAAGGAGGAACTCTTTCCTACCCTTTGTGCAAAGAAGCCATGAGGGTCTGAGAATGGGTGATCACTTCAGACTGCTTTCTCATTGCAACTTACATACTGGGGAGAACCAATGCACTGATAGATTCAGCAGGTCCATTCTGATTCCTCCTGAGTGGCCCTCAGTCAAACAGTAGCGGATATGATTTTCAGCTGATAGGGCCAGCCTTGATGTGACCTGTTTGCCTCTCCCCTCAACAATAGGTGCAGCAAGTACTTCGCTCTGATCCCCCCTCCAGGGGAATCCCCAAGGGATACTCTGATTCTCGATTGGCCCCTGGGTCTCCTCTATGCCTACCCCCCCCCTTCCACTGATCCAGAAGTTCCTACAGATAGCAAGCAAGCTGAAAAGCTTAGTCATCCTCATTGCTCCCTTCTGGCCTCGACAGTGTGATTTTTCTTCCTCTGGTCTCACTTGAAATATCCTCTGTTGATACTGGAACCCACTCAGGATCTCTTATCTCATCCATCAGACATTCAACATTCCAATCTCCATGCTCTCAAACTTAACTGCATGGTTTGTACAGTTCCAGTAATATTAAGACGGTTCAGGCTCACTTCCCCAGTTCGTGACATTATCTAGGCCTCCACCAAGGAATTCTACAGGAGCAAATGGAAACAATTCTTTATATGGGTTTCCAAGCAGAATATTGACCCCTTTTCAGCACCTCCTTTGACCGTTCTTCTTTTTCTCACTACTAATTTTAAGGAAAGGGCTATTTTTCCTAGTATTAAATTTCAGTTATCAGCCATATCCAACTTCCATGCTGGAAACTAATAATTTTCTCTAGCAGCTTCCAGATTATGTAAAGCTTTCATGAAGGGAGTCTTCCTCCTCGGACCGTCAGTAAAGGATCCCTTCCTTTGGGATCTCACGGTGGTCCTTCAGTGGTTAACTCAGAAACCCTTTGAACCAGTGGACACATGATATGAAGTTTCTTTCTTGGAAAACCTTCTTTTTAGTAGCTATCACTTCAGCAAAAAGAATTTCTGAGTTCCAGGTTTTATCGGCTAGACCTCCTTGTGTTATTTCCATAAGGATAGGGTGTCTATGAACCATCCTTTCTGCCTAAAGTGGCCACAGAGACTAACATTAACTAGTCCATAAAATTACCAGTTTTCTTTCCAAACTTTACCAAGGGCAAGTATATACTGCACCTTCTTGATGTCCACAGACAATTAAGTTTTTATCTTCGCAGAACAAAACGGTACAGGAAGTCTGATCAACTGAATTATTCTCAGTAGAGCTTATTCAGCTAGATCAATGGCTATTTCACTTGCCTTTTCCTCAAGAACTTCCATCGACAATATCTGCACTGCAGCCACTTGGTCAAAGACTTGTACCTTTGTTACACATTACAAGTTAGATATTGCCTCCAGAAGCAGAGCTTCTTTTGGTTCGACAGTGCTCTGGCATGTCCTTCCTTGAGGGCCTTCTGAGAGTTATGTAGTTGGTGACTCTGACCCATTTGTGAGGAAGAATGAAAAGGACAACATCAGATATAGAAGTTATGCACTTACCATAGCTTGGCGTCTGTGTTGTCCATTTTCATTCTTCCTCAACTTCCCTCCCAGCCATCCCCCATCCCTATCACTCCTAATGTGATCTTTAGAATCGTCAAGTTCCTGGTTTGAGCCTCAGTCTTTTTCTTGTTTCTATTCTGTTTCTATAACACAGTGGGCAATAAGGCAGCAAACAATTCGTGGAGCTTGGGATGTAATAGAGCATTATAGGTAGAGGGAGGAGCTCAAGATTTGGATCTGAAGTTTTGCATATGCGACCGAGTTGGATCAGAGGATCGGATCCTAGACCCATCCGTAAGGAAGAATAAAAATGGACAGCACAAATGCCAAGTTATGGTAGGTATATAACTTCTAATTCATAGTGTGCTCTTGATATCTAATCATTCCCAAGGGCAAATACTCATGATCTGTCCTTTGTTTACATGTGCGGCATAATTATTCTGCTTGCTTTAGTTTTTGAGTTTAGCAGAACAATTATTTGGAAATGACAAGCTGATGACTCGCTCTCTTACCAGGTTATGGTCACCTCACTCTGAAGCCTCTGACACTGAGCTTGGTCCTTTGAGATCTGATCATTTCCTGCAGACCAGAAACATTATCTAGAAGATCGAGTCGCAGTCAAAAAGCATTCATCTCAGCATTCTCTGAAATAAGACCCTGACATTAGAGGCTGTTTCATCCAAGACTGCTCCTGCTTCTTGAAATAAAGTAGCAGGGAGTCTGCATCCATTTGGTCCACTGACACCTCTCAGTGATGAGGATGATACCCAGCAAGAAAAACTGATTGCCGTGGAAGAGATTGGTTATTTATTTGGTTAAACCTATGCCTCAACATCCACAGTCGCATTCAGCACAGACGACAGTATGCAGATACATCTGTCCAAAAATCCTAAACCTTCTGATCTTTGTTGTAAACATGGGAGCCTTATATTTCTTCCACTGTTCTTCATAATTTGCCTTCCCATTCTCTTTTGCCAGTCTTTCCTAACATCCTCATATTGATTCTTGTAGTTGTGCAGAATGTTGTATCCCCTACTAATTATTCAACTAAAAAACTGTACCAGAGCTGGTCTTTCATTTAGCAGTCCCCAGTCCCTTTCTGTTTGCCAATTCACCTTTTAGCAACTCCTGATGGGGAAGACTGTCTCTAAATTGCAACTCAAACTTCCATTTATCCTCATTCCAGTATGTTGCCTTTCCCTCTTGAGTTGTTTGTTCACAACATTTTGGTTCCTTTGCTAACTTTCTGTAGTAATTCTAGCCCTCTGTTGCCCATTTTCTATACTTGATAAACTCTGTTTTCTGCATTTCCACACTGACTTAGCTCTAACATACCAGTGTAATTGTTGTTTTCCTTAAGGACCTGTATTCAAAGTCCTAGTCTAAATGTAGAGACTGCTGGGTGTGGTGGGGGACTGGTGGGGAACTGCTTATGTCCGGAGACATAGTAAAAATAATCCTAAATGTTTGAATGAGCCTATTGCTTCTCTCTCAGAGGTCTACAGTTAAGGTGACTGCCTTACTCAGCAATACTTTTTTGTCTGTTTTATAAGTTGTACTCACTGATGTTGTATGGCATAATGACTGTCCACTGAGTAACCTCAGTGGCCTGTCTATCCCAGCATAAAAAATTGGATGAGATTGTTAAAAGCATATAATTGTTAAAAGCATGTAAAACAACAGATGGGGATACGTGTGTCTTATTTCATGGGTGTGTTAGTGTTGTGGTTCTGAGTTGGGGTAACATGTTTCTGCCATAAAAAGTAGATTTTGCATTCTTATGCTGGAATTTTTTCTGGTCTTTCTCCTTTCAAAATCTTCCAAGAAGTTTTAATAAAGAATAAATATTTTCAGATGTGTTCTTTTAAAAGATTAGGTGTTTGTGTCTAGTTTTACCTGTATGATAATGCACCTCTGTAACGACATAACTGAACTTGTAGGGGTATGGGTCCGATGGTCTGAAGTTGGTCTCTCATGAAGAAATTGTTTCATATGGACAGTCAGTGCTGAAATTGACTTTTGATCCTGGCACATCAGAATGCAGCTGGCTTACAGCGGAATGCCACTTAGATCATCCCTTTTATGTAAGAGATAAAGGTAAAACAGTCTAAATTTTTTTCATAAAACTGTATAATTCTTACTAAAACAGAATTAAGTTGCACATTTTAACCAGACAAGTCATATTTCATAACATTTCTATAGTTATTTTAATGATTCTGGAAATGTTTTTCCCCATTCTAAAGTTGTTTTAATCTTGTTACATGTAACAACCCTGAGGTCTTAATACATCCAGATAAATAACTTTGGGGAGAGATGATCTGTTTTCACTATATCTGTGTTGCCATGTTATCTGTTTATAAAGCAGGTTAACTTATTTTTTTCCTTTGTACAGGGTGGTCTTCTTTTTATCCCAGTTTAACAGTAGTCCAACATGGAATTCCTTGTCGGGAAATTAAAGTTGGTGATATTTGCCTACCTCCAGGACACCCAGATGCCATTAACTTTGATGATTCAGGGGTTTTTGATAAGTTCAAGAGGTAATATGAAATGTTTATATATTCCTTTACTGGACCTTAAAAAAAAAAAAAAAAAAAAGTTGATGTATTGGGTAAAAATAAGACAAGATGTCGCCCGCCACCCTCACCAGGCAGTTTTAAATTTCACTGTGATTTGATTCAAGTCCTGAGGATGTATTTTCTTTTTGTAGTGAATATATATTTTAAATGTCTTTTGGAAATTAATTATTTAACAGTAAAATCTTAGAGTTGAAAAATGGTGATCTTAAGATCTTACAAATGTTGTCTGTCACTTGAAGCTTGGATACATCTTTCTTCCGACTTTATACTGCTCTTAAACTGTTGAGTTCTACATTCAGATTGCTCACACATCCCTTTTAGCCCATGCTCACCATCTATTTGCCAGTACTAAGGAGTGATGTACCTACAGAATCTACTATTTGTCCTTTCCTGGAAGATAAAAATAAGAGGAACCAGGGATTCCTATCCCCTGTCTAGCTCAAGGTTGATTTTTCTTCTGCCTCACCTCTGCCAGTGACCCTCATTTCTTAATCAATTTGACTGTTTTTATACCTGCGAAGGGAGGTGTTGAATAGCAGCTTGGGAGAGTATTATTTTTTTTTTTTATTATTATTTTTTTTTTTATGCAGGGGAAGCCTGCTTGAATGGGGCCCCAGGTGGTGGCATATGCAGTGGCATTGTGTGTAAAAGTTTAATGCTTTGTATGGGCTCTTGAATGCTAAGTGTGTTACCAGTGCATAAAAGTGAAATTTACTCTCATAGCCATAAAACTATAAAATGCAAAAAACGTGATTCTGTAGACCAAATTGTTATAAAAAGTAGAAGAACCTAATACAAAGTTACAAAAAAACCCACTTTTAGCTCCAGTACACTCATGCAGTATACATAGACCCTTACTACCTCGTGGTCTAGTTCAGCCCTGCTCCGCTTGCCCTCGCTGTGCTCAGGCTTGCTCTGCACCCCACCCTGCCCCCAATTCGCACCCGCCCCCAGTACAGCTAAATATATATAGTGCTACAACCACACCCCCTCTTTTTGCAACCAATCAGCCATATCCAAGTGATCAATAGGCTCTCCAGTACTTAACCCCTCTATCCTGTCTTAAATAGTTTAAACAAAGGAAAAGTCAGCCTCAGTAATCCCAGTGTTACTTGCAATGAAACCAGTTAAAATACTACCACTGTTCTCTCTGCTACCCTTTCTGCTTGTCCCATATCATCTTACTGCCTATGAATATAATACATAGCCAGGTTTCCACTACCCAAAAGGCTAAACCTCCACCTATATAGCTGCACACAAGCTTGAACACTTAATACATTCCCTCCCATCTAACTCCTTACTTACTAGGTATCAGCATCCCATTAGAACAAGATAATGCCAACCCTAAAAACAAAATATACCAAAGTCTATTAATTAAAATCTGGAAGCTCACAATCAGATTACAATGTAACCTGACAATGGATGATGATATCCACCCAAATCCTGGCCCATCCTCATTCACTGTGTCTCGGTCCTTTACTAACTGTCCCACTACTACACTAATCTTAGACAAACCCCCAAACTCACTCTTGATCAATCACCTAAATATCAAAAGTGTAAACAATAAGATTCAACATCTACCTGCCCTCTTAGATGCTCTTTCACCAGACATACTATGTCTAACTGAAACCTGGCTAAACCTTTCTACTTCAGATAATGAAATTGTACCACCAAGCTATAACATCCTAAGGCTAGATCAAGCCAATAGGAAGGGAGGTGGGGTAGCTGTTCTATACAAATCCATGCTTGAAGTGTCCAATAATGCCCTGCAAACATCCCTATTTGGCAATGCTGAAATGCTTATCACTAAGCTCCACATTAATAAGAACAAATGTATAAATCTCATCTGTGTGTATATTCCCCCAGGCAATAACATAAATACCCTCGAAGATATCCTACATTGGTTATCCAGAAACTACCTCCAAGAAACCATTGTACTTGGGGACTTCAACATAGACTGGAACATGTGTACCTCAGAACTCTCCACTCACCACATAAACCTTTATGGATTTTCACAGGTCGTATCCTCCCCCACTAGGATCAGTAAACCCAACAATAAAGTAAGTATTCTGGACTGGATTCTTGTTAACACCCATCCCTTCAAATACAAGAGTGGGACCTTGCCTGATGATGTAAGTGATCACTTTCCTCACCTATTTAATCAGGCAAAAAGCTGATATCCACAACCAGTCCATTTTTAAAACAGTAAGGAACAAGAAGAATTTCAACTGCATGACTTTCCAAAATGAACTCAAATCTTGCAATTGGTCAGTTCTGAAGCAATTACCACTTGAAGAAGCAATAAATTATTTTAATACCAAATTCCTATCCATCCTTGACACCCATGCACCAGCACGGACTATTAGAACCAAAACAAAAGTTGCTCCTTGGCTCTCAAAAGAAACCAGACAACAAAATGCTACCTAGACATAGGGGTTGGGTCACTTCGCGGACCACAAAAAAACCCATAGATCAACTTGGATAGCTCAACAGCTAAGAAATGAAACACAAAATCCAAAACATTAGACGAGAAAAACTATTACTGTCATCTACAAGAAAAACACCAAAACAAGCCACAAAATTTTGGGTAGGTATAAACAAACTCCTTAGTCCAGGACAATTCTCCACTCCTGCCCCTTGGATTCTAACCAAAACCCCCCAAAAGAAATTGCTAATACCTTTAACAGCTTCTTTACAACAACCATCCAGAACCTAAACAATTATCCCCAGATGCCCATATTCTCCAGCCACTACACCCAGCTCCCAACTCTCCTTTAACTTCAAACCAGTTTGCACATCTTTTGTCTGAAAATTACTTAAGAAACTAAAACTTACCACCCTGTCGGCTGATCTACTTCCTGCAGAATAGCTACAAAAAGCAGATGCCATAGCATACCCCATTACTGACCTGATCAATAGAACTATAACTGAAGCGTCCAGCCCCTCCATCTAGAAGATATCCCATGTCATCCCACTCCATAAACAGGGCAACTCTACTGACCTGTCAAGCTATAGACCCATAGCTATTATGTCACCGTTGGCTAAAATTATAGAAAAATGCATCCATAATCAACTCCTTAACTATCTTATCCATAGTAATCTTCTAGCCAACACCCAACATGGCTTTAGACCATTCCATAGTACAACCTCAGCCCTCCTCTCCTCCTCTAATATCATTAACCAACACCGAAACAATAATAAACTTTCCTGTGCTATCTTTCTCGATCTTTCAAAAACCTTTGATATGGTAAACCACCAAATACTCATAAACACTTTGAAATCCATCTCCCTGGAGGACCAGGCCATCCATTGGTTTCAATCCTATCTCAGTGGTAGACAACAGGCTGTCCTATGGCAAAGCAAACTATCCACCCTTTTACCCATCATCCTTGGAGTACCCCAAGGCTCCATACTAGGTCCACTATTATTTTCCAGTTTCATCAATGATTTGTATAAGGTCATCCCAAATGCAACATGCATTCAATATGCAGATGACTCCACTTTAGTATGCTCAGACACTTCACCTACAGAGTTGCAGATTCTATCTCAAAATACTTTTAACACAGTTGAAAATTGGCTCCTTAACCGTTGTCTCATGTTAAATCCTAATAAGCCAAACTGCTGTTTTTCTCCCCCACTCGCAGGTCTACCCCTATGACCTTTACATTAAAATCTAACAACAGCACCATTATTTCCCCAGATTCCTCAACCAAAATGTTAGGAGTTATAATAGATAATAACCTTAAGTTTCATCTGCATATAAATAAAACTATTAAAACAGTTAATAAAAAAACTTGGCTCACTATATAGGATCAAGCCCTTCCTAACACCATTAGCCAAAACTGTAATTGCTCGTACACATCTACTCTCCACCCTCCTCTATGCTTCCCTCTATTTAAAAACCACAGCAAAATTGACCTTAATAAACTTTCTAGCAGCTGCAGTCACATTGCTAGATTTGCTACCAATGCAGCCTGCAGAACTCAACCTAAATCTACTAGGATGGCTTGAACTGCCTAACCTACTTCAGGTTAACCAACTAATAGATGTTTTCAGTGTTTCACTGTTGCAGTCATTACATTTGGGTAATCTGCGGGCAGGTTGCCTTCAGTCGGCCTGATTAACAAAGTCTTGGGTCCTGCGTCGGTTGCTGTCCCTTCTTCCATGATGTCAGGTCATCAGGGGTATAAAACATGCAGCCAACGCCATTACATCAGTCTTTCTTGCTGCACGGTGCCCGAAGCAGAAGCAGTTCGCAAGTGCTGGTCGGCCAACTCCTGAAATTTTCGTTTTCGAGTTTCAGAACAGAAGTCTTCAACTAAAAAGCTAAGTACCCCATTGGGGAAACTTCTTCTTGCTCCTAACAGATGTCAGTAAAAATTAATAATTGTATTTCTTGTGGGAAGCAAATAGCTCGTAAGGATTTTCACTTGTACTGTATTCCGTGCTAGGCCCTGACCACGACATACCTTGCTGTAGGTTCTGTGCTTTATTTAATCAATGCACCATCCGTCATCAGTACATTTTTGCTTCTAAATATTTTGGATCACGGTTTAATTATCCAAAAATGACGTTGGTTAGCAATCTGACTGCTGGAATACCTAAAAAACGCAAAGAAAAAGACAGAGACAGGCCGTTGAGGTCCAAAACTGCTGACAACGCTTCTCCTAAGCCAGTCGCAGTTCGCCGGTACTCAGTGAGGTGCTTTCGCAGCCCCTGATACTTCTGATTTGCAGGCCTCTACTGAGACCCATTCGGGTATGCCGTGAGATGCTTCAATTATGGAACCCGCGGATGTCTTTACCTTGGATGGGTCCAGTGCTGCTGTGCAGGAACCAGCTTCTGAGGGTGTATTCAGGCCTACAGATTTGTATATTAAACCAATGCCATCTTCAATATTAAGGCCAAAATCTCGATATATGTCTAAAAAACCAATGCCTAGTCCACATGTGCAGGCCCCTATGCCTAAAAAACAAATGATCAAAATGGCTGAAGATTTAATTACTCTAATCAGGCGTAGCCAACCCTCACCTTCAAAGAGGCCTAGGGCTGAACTTGACTATGAATCTTCTGAACAGGATTCTATTTCTTCTGACTCTTCTAATGAACAGGATTTGTCTATACCTACTTATGAAGACTCTGATGCAGAGGATTCCATTCCTTCTGCTTCTCCCCCTGAAGATTTTTCTTTTGGGGAAACTTTACATACCTTAAGGGAACATTTCCACTGAGAAAGTCAGGTTTTTTCTGAATCCAAAAAGAGGCTTAGGGATTTTCTTCTTCTTCCTCAGCATAGGCCTTTGGCTATACCTCCTGTACTAGACATTGTTGATGATGTGTTTTCAGAATCCAGTATGGCCCCTGATTCTCTGCCTCCGGCCCCTTGAAAGCCAGACAGATACTACAGGGTTCCTGATTCCCACAAATTCCTTTTCAAAAATCCTGTTGCGGACCCTGAAACCATTTCTCAGGGGCCCAAGGGCATTAAGGCTTCTTCTGCTAAAAATCCTACCCCTTCTAATAGAGACTCCAGGGTGCTGGATAGATGGGGAAAATAGGTTTATACTTCTGCAACCTTGGCAATCAGGGCTTTAAACTGTCAATTTCATATGCTAAAATATCAGCAGCATATCATGGGACTGCTTAAACAGAAAATGATGTTGATTTCTGACTGTGGGGAAAATAAAGATTTACAGGATTTATTGCATTCAGCTGAACAAGTTGGAAAACATACTTTGCAATGTGGTCTTGATTCTTTGGTGGCCTCTTAGAGAGCTGCTGTTACTGTGTCTGTGCTTAGAAGGCACGCTTGGCTTAAGGAGCAATCTCTGCCTGATCATGTTAAAGCAAAATTGTTGGATGCTCCTTTGCAGCAGGACCGTCTGGCAATAAGGCTGAAGAAATTCTGAAAAAGATGGAAGATCAGGCTAAATCTATGCATACTGTGAAAGATTTCTTACAAGTACAACCTCCAAGATTTAGTAGGCACTGGCCTACTAAGAACTGGTCCTTTCCTTCCAGAGTCACTCAAGCCAGACCCAGACATGCCAAAACCACCAAGTTTCAGTCCCAAGGGACTATCAGAACTAAACAGTGGGGTGCTTCCTCTTCCAAATCTGGAAACAAGACACCTCCCTATGGTAAACAGTCTCAATGACTTTCCTTTAGAATTGCCAAGCACTTACCTTTTAGCCGTCCCTTTGGGGGGAAAACTGGCACTTCATGCAAAAAACTGGCAACTTATAACCCAGGACAAATGGGTTTTAAATATAGTGTCCCAGGGATACAGATTTCTTTTCCACACATTGCCAGCTCCAAGTGGATGGCCAGACCTGCCCCCAAATCAGTGGGCAGAGGCTCAGAAACGAGTACTTTCCCTCTTAAACGTGGGGGTTATTCAACTAGTACCAGAAGGTGATAAGGGACAAGGTTTCTATTCCAGACTTTTCCTGGTACCCAGAAAAGACAAATCATGGCGTCCAATTCTGGACTTGTCTACTCTAAACACTTTCCTGGACATTCCAAAATTCAAGATGCTGACTCTTCACCAGTTACTTCCTATGCTAGGCAAAGATGCCTGGTTGGCAACTCTAGATCTAAAAGAGGCATACCTGCATATCCCAATCAGTAATTGCATTTTGCAGGCAAAGAAATATTCAGATATATCCATATCTGGACGATTGTCTAATTCAGGCAAAAAACAAGGCCATTCTTCTAAAACATCTGGCGTTTGTAAAATGAGTTCTAACTTGTCTAGTGTACACCATAAACGAAAAGAAATCACAGCTAGTACCCTCTTAAAAAATAACATTCCTGGGTGCAAGCTTGAATACAACTGCCCAGATGGCTTACCTTACACCAGAAAAGCAAATTCAGTTGGTGACTTACTTCAAACAGGTGGTCACAAAAACCCTGCTATCAGCAAGACAAATACTGCAAGCCTTGGGGTTCATGGCCTCCTGAATTCTTCTAATTCTATATGCAAGACTGCATATGAGGAAACTTCAGTGGTACTTAAAAAGTTTATGGAGTCAACATTGTCACAGCCTGGAAACAATGATTCCTGTCATACCTTGCCTGCAACTAGAGTTCTTATGGTGGGCAGAGGCCTGCCACCAAAACAAGGGACTGCCATTCACATCACCCCCTGCCGCCCAAACCTTAACTACAGATGCATCAGACTATGCATGGGGGGCTCATTTGGCAGGTAAGTGCATTCAGGGCAAATGGAGCTCAAATCAAATGCATCTTCATATCAATCAAAAAGAAATGCTAGCTGTACAGAAATCACTGACAGCCTTCAAGGGCTACCTCCATCCAGGGCAACTAATGGTAAAGACGGACAACACCACAGGTATGTGGTACATAAACAAGCAGGGGGGTACACATTCCTACCCCCTCTGCAGACAAGCCATGGCATTGTGGAACACGGCCTTGAGCTGTCAAGTATAACTGCAAGCCCAATTCCTGCCAGGAAAGCTGAATATTTTGGCAGGCAATCTAAGCAGAAATCTCATGGACCCACGCAAATGGAAACTGGAACCATTAATTTTCAACATGTTGACATGCAAATGGGGGAGCCCGGACATAGATCTCTTTGCTTCACCCCAGAACTACCATTTGGACAAATTTTGCACAAGAACTCCTCACAAAAAAGTCTGGAAAGTGGATGCTGTGTCCTTCAGCTGGGAAAACCTATCAGTCTACACTTTTCCCCTCTGCCTTTGCTCTCCAAAGTTCTACTAAAACTCAGACAGGACAAACCAAAGATGATTTTGCTTGCTCCAGACTGGCCTCGCCAACACTGGTACCCACTCTTAGTCTGTCACAACTTGCACCATGGCACCTGCCTCACACACCTTCCTTACTGTCTCCGCAGAACAACCAAATTCTGCACCTTCAGCTCCAAACTTTGAATCTTGCAGCTTGGCTAATCACTTAAATTCCCCCTTAGCATCCCTCAGCAAACCTGTGATGGATGTCATTTTGGAGGCGAGAAGACCTAGTACCAGAAAATCTTATGCTGACAAATGGAAAAGATTCTGTGCCTGGAATCAGTCTCAAGGGATGACCACAGCAGTGCCCAATTTACCTCATATTTTGCAATACTTAACGGAGATGCTTCACAAGAGCATATCTTTTTCTTCCATAAAAATCCATGCCTCAGCCATTTCAGCTCATTACAACACAGGAACCCCCCCTCTTCTCTCATCCTCTGTTAAAGCAGTATCTCAGAGGGGCCAAAAACTTAAGGCCACCCAGGAGAGCTCCAATCCCTGCCTGGAATCTTAACTTTGTATTGGAAAAACTCACTCTACCTCCTTTCGAGCCAGCTGCTACTGCAGACTTAAAATTCCTTTCCTGGAAAACAACCTTCCTTTTAGCAATCACTTCGGCTAGAAGGATTTCTGAATTACAGGCCCTTATGGCAGTGGAGCCTTTCATCATCTTTCATGCAGACAGGGTGTCCCTCAGGACCAACCCTTCCTTCATGCCCAAGGTGGTATCCAGTGTGGCTTTTAATCAGTCCATTAATTTGCCAACTTTCTTTCCCAATCCACAGAACAAAGGGGAGCGGATTCTGCATTCATTGAATGTACACAGACAACTTAGATTTTACTTGGACAGGACTAAATCTCAAAGAAAATCTGAACAACTGCTGGTAGCATTTGCTGCAGGGGCAGAGGGAAAGGCTATTTCAAAGCAAACCATTTCCAAATGGATAAGCCATTACATTCATTTCTGCTATAAGCACCATGGAAAACCTATCCCCCAGGGGATCAGATCCCATTCCACCAGGGCTGCATCTACTTCTACAGCTTTTCTCAGAGGTGTTCCTACCAGGGATAATCAAGAAGCTGCTACCTGGAGTTCAGTTCATACTTTCACCAAGCACTATCACTTATCAATTTTCTCTAAATCCAGAGCTGGCTTTGCTGCTGCTGTTTTGCAGGGCCTTATAGCCGGCCCTAATACTGTAAAAATCCATCATCCCAACCTTAGCTTTGGGAATCTACCCAAATGTAATGACTGCAACAGTGAAACACTAAGAACATAGTGAAGTTGTGTATGCTTACCATAAATGTAGATGTTCGTGTGTATTCACTGTTGCAGTCCTGGTTACCCTCCCTCCAGCCCCATTTTTTTTTCTTACTATGCCTCTCCTTTATTTTTCTACACTTAAAAGCCTTTTTGGTGTATTTGCTTTTCTTTGGAGGTATATATTTTTGTGTTTAAAATTATTTATATATTTTGCTCCCCATTTGGGGGGCACCTGACATCTGGGGCAAGAAAAACTGATGTAATGGCGTTGGCTGCATGTTTTATACCCCTGACAACCTGACATCATGGAAGAAGGGACAGCAACCGACACAGGACCCAAGACTTTGTTAGGCCGACTGAGGGCAACCTGCCAGCAGATTACCCAAATGTAATGACTGCAACAGTGAATACACTCTAACATCTAGATTTATGGTAAGTGTACACAACTGTACTTTTTCTTCCCCAGTCACTCCCAACAATTTAGAATATATGCTGCACAGACTTGATGTTCATTAATAGCTCAAATTTTACTTGGCTAGAACAAAAGATTTTAGGAAATCTGAACAGCTTTTCGTTTCTTTTTCAGATTCCAGGAAAGGTATGCCAGTGGCTAAAACAACTCTCTCTAAGTGGTTATCTGATTGTATCACATTTGCTTATTCAGCTGCTAATATGCCCTTACAACATAAAATTAAGGCTCACTCAACCAGAGCAGTGTCTACATCCTCTGCCTTTTCTGACAGACTTCCTATAGAAAACTTTTGTGCAGCAGCCACTTCATCAAGACCTCATAACTTTATCACTCATTACAAAGTTGACAGGGCCTCCTTTGGGTCTACTGTCCTGAAAAACATACTCCCGTGAGCCACCCGAGATAGATGGTGCTTGGAACGCTACCCATCTGTAAGAATGAACAACAAGATAGAACAACTTCACATAAAAAGTTATGTACTTACAATAATGTTCCATGTGAGTTGTTCATCTCGCCTTCATTCTTCCTTTCCACCCTCCTACCCCCTCCAGGGTTTTTCGACGACCAAGATGCTGGATTCTTCCTGGTTGCTCATCCCTTCTATAACTTTCTCTTATGGAGTGACAGAATGACATATGGTATTATTATTATACGCAGCAAACAAGATCTGAGGTAACTCTAGGTGC
>NC_056745.1:1189727530-1189812530 GCF_019279795.1 Protopterus annectens
TTCCAAAACAATAAACTTACATTTTTCAAAGTTATGGCATTACTGAGTATGCTTGCTTAATGCATTTTTATGGTCGTTTTATGGACAAAGCCACACAGTGCTCCTTATTGCGGCGTGAGAGTTGATGAGAGGTTTTACCAATGTAAAAACTGGAGCATGTAGAACAAATACCAGCATAAATCAACATTAAAACAGTTACAATTACAATTATAATATCTTTGAAAGGCAATCTTTCTACCACAGTGATCAAAAGAAAAATGTCCAACCAGAATGTACTCTCATATAACACATCCCCCACAAGGAAACACGCCTGGGGCAGTGTCACTGTTTGTAGTACAAGTTAATAAGAAAGGAGTGCCTGTGTTTTCAAAAGAGCCTCTCAAAGGTTTAGTCTTTTTATGTGTGAAGGTTGGTGCCTGTCCTCGTGAATTCAAAATGTCTTTACTTCCTGTAATAATATCCCAAGTTTTAGTGATAATATTTCTAATAGGTTTCATGTCTAAGCTAATTGGAAGTGGAAAATTTAATCGTACGGTCTAGACATGTATTTTGATTGGGTGCAAGAAGCGTTTGGGCAATGTCTTGGTTCTGATTGGTACTGTGAAGGGCACTGTCAAAAGCAGTGCTTTGGTTAAAAGGATCTAGATCCTCATTGGTGCTGTAAGGGGTTTGTTCCAAAATAATGTTCTGGTTGGACTTTGGTATGAAACCATGTAAAAGTATCGGTTGAAATTTAGTCTTTGGTGCACTTTTAACTTCATTGAAAATAGTTTTAGTAAGATGTTCAGGATAGATGTCCTTCAAGGATGCATCTGCAGTCATAACATATGGGTTGTCCTGCCTCAGGCAGCCCTTCAGTCGGCCAGATTCCAAAGTCTGGGTCTGGCCTCGGCTGATGTCGCACTTTCCCCGATGTCAGAGCGTTTGGGGTACAAAAGCATCAGCCGACGCCATTTTCCTCAGTCTTTCTTGCAGCGCGGTGCCCGAAGCAGAAGCTGTTCGTAAGTGCCGGTCGGTCAGATCCAGAGATTTCAGCTACCGAAGACTTTGAAAAAAGCTAAGTACCCCGTTGGGGACTCTTTCTTGCCTCAACCGATGTCAGACAAAGTAAATAATTGTTTAACTTGTGGGAAACAAATACCTCATAAGGATTTCCATTCTTACTGCCTTTCTTGCTTAGGCCCAGACCACGACGTATCAGCCTGTTTAGCCTGTGCCTCCTTCAACCGAAGAACTCTTAGACGTCGGTCGGAGTTTGCAGAGGAATTTTTTGGAGCCGCTTTTGCTTATAAAATGCCGTCGGAGACTCCGACTTCGCATATGGTCAAAAAACGCAAGGAAAAGGACCGACACTCGCGGCCCGCGGTTTCGGCTGAAACCACGGCTAGGCCTACCGCGAGTGTCTCGGTTTCGGACGAAACCGAGTCCACGGCGATTCCTTCAACCGAAACCATACTTCCGACCACCGAGGCCGAGAGACCCCGGCTGAGTCAGCTTCAGAACTCCCTACCGAAGCTAGTGTTCAGGAATTGTCCGACACCATACTTTGGACATTTCTACCCCTGCACGTGGGGCAGCTAGGCCCCCAGCTTCTATGTCTATTAAGGCCTTTTCCAGGGCTAAAGCTGCCAAACTTTCAAAAGCTTTGCCTGCCAAATCTACATCCCAGAGGTCTTCCTCTAGTTCACAGATCCTCAGCCTTGCTGAGGACCTTATCTCCTTAATCAAAGGGGTTCACAACCTCACCCAGTCAGGGCCTCTCAACCTCCTCCAGACAAAAGGCCCAGGACTGAACCCTCTGAACCTCACTCCTCAGATTACTCCACAGATGGATCTGACTTGTCAGACCACCAGGAAGGGGCTTACTCGCCTTATGAGGATTCAGATGCAGATCCCTTCGGCCTCCCCTCCTGAAGAATTTTCCTTTGGGGAGACTTTACACTCCATGAGAGAGCACTTTCAATGGCAAGGTCAGGATTTCTCTGATTCTAGAAAAAGATTAAGGACCTTTTTGCATTTGCCTCAGCATAGGCCCTTAGCTATACCTCCTGTTCTAAATGTAATTGATGATGTGTACAATGATGTCAGTACAGCCCCTGATTCTCTTCCTCCGGCCCCTGCCAAACCTGACAGATATTACAGGGTCCTGGATTCTCATTTCCATCTGTATAAAGCCCATGCTGCAGATCCAGAAACTATTTCTCAGGGCCCTAAAGGGGTTGCGGCCGCTACTGCAAAAAATCCCCTACCCTCTGAAAGAGAATCTAGAGCTTTAGAGAGATGGGGAAAAAAGGTGTATACATCTGCAACTCTTTCTGCCAGGGCATTAAACTGTCAATTCCATATGATACAGTACCAAGAGTTTTTGTTAGATCAACTGAGTAAGAAACTTTCTTCTCCTGAACCCTTAGACCGTAAATCCCTTCAGGATTTGGTACATAACTCACAACAGGTTAGTAATCATTTTTAAAAATGTGGCTGTGATGCACTGGAGGCTTCATTTAGATCAGATATGACTGGGGCAGTTATTCGTAGGCATGCCTGGCTGAAGGAGCAATCTTTGCCAGACCATGTCAAAGCTAAACTCCTCGATGCTCCAATGGAGAAACAAAATTTATTTGGCTCCCCTGCACAGGAGATTCTAAAAAAGGTTGAAGAAAAAGCAAAATCTGTGCAAACAGTTAAAGATTTCCTGCAAGTTCAACCACCGAGGTTCAGCAGAAACTAGCCTGCAAAGAATTGGTCCTTTCCAGACTCTACCAGAGCCCAGAGAGGCAGGAACAGGCACCCCAGAGGCAGAGGTCAATTGAAGGGCTCCTACAGAGGCCGTCAGTGGCAGCCTGCCAATCAGAGGAGTAGTGCAACTGCTACAACTACAACCACTACTACAGGACAGACCCAATGACTTGACTCTGATTCCGCCTACCAGGGATCAACTGGAAGCACCCTTGGGCGGAAAGCTGGCTTTATTCTCAAAAAACTGGCATTGCATTACAAAGGATACATGGACATTGCAAATAATAGACAAAGGATACAGGTTTCACTTCCACACTTTGCCAAAAAGAAGCGGAATGCCAAACCTTCCACCAAATCAGAAGGCAGAGGCTTTAAGACAAATCAGCAATTTACTTCAGATGAAAACCATAGAAAAGGTACCACGTTCAGAACAAGGCCAAGGATTTTACTCCAGACTATTCCTTGTACCAAGAAAAGAAAATCAATGGAGGCCTATTCTCGACCTGTCCGCACTGAACACCTATCTCATTCTGCCAAAATTCAAAATGTTGACCCTACAGCAACTTCTTCCCATGTTGGGCAAGGAGTCTTGGCTGGTGACTCTAGATCTCAAGGAGGCATACCTGCACGTCCCTATCCGACCAAATTGCAGAAGACACCTCAGATTTCTTGCAGGATCAGAGCATTATCAATTCTCAGCATTGCCCTTTGGCTTATCTACTGCGCCCAGAGTATTCACGAAATGCCTGGCATCAGTAATTGCACATTGCAGACTTCAGGGAATTCAAATTTATCCTTACCTGGACGACTGCCTAATACAAGCGGACAACAAGAAAAAATTGTTAAAGAACTTGGCCTATGCCATACACCTGCTACAGACCTTGGGATACACAGTCAACATTCAAAAGTCAAGACTAGTACCATCCCAAAGGATAACCTTTCTGGGTGCAGATCTGGACACAATCACCCAGATGGTTTTCCTCACAGAAGAAAAACAAAAACAACTTCCAGACTACTTCATGAATCTGTCAAGACAAACTCAGCTTACTGCAAGGAAAGTCCTGCAGGCCCTGGGTTACATGGCATCCTGCATAATTTTAATCCCACATGCCAGGCTGCATATGAGGAAATTACAATGGTACCTAAGGAGTGTATGGTCTCAACACAGTCACAGTTTAGAAACCATGATACCAATCATTCCATGCCTTCAAGAGGAATTCCTGTGGTGGGCTCAGGCCTGCCAGTCCAACAGAGGGTTGCCTTTCAACAAACCAGAAACAAGGCAGACCATCACCACGGACGCCTCAGACCGAGGATGGGGAGCACACATGGAGGACAAATGTATCCAAGGCCTATGGCCTCAAGGGCAGCTAAGCATGCACATAAACCAAAAGGAAATGCTGGCAGTGAGGCATGCAATCGAGGCATTCAGACCCTTCCTCCAACAAGGACATCTGTTAATAAGGACAGACAACACAACAGTCATGTGGTACATAAACAAACAAGGAGGCACACATTCCTACCCGCTATGCCGGATGGCTATGAATCTGTGGAATCTATGCCTGAATCTCAATATCCAGCTGCAGGCCCAATTCGTACCAGGAAAAGAAAATACACTAGCAGATAGCTTAAACAGAACTACCATGGATGAACACGAATGGATGCTGCATCCAGACATCTTCAAACTCATAACAAAGACATGGGGAATGCCGGAGATAGATCTGTTCGCCTCCCCACTCAACCACCAACTGAAGACATTCTGCTCAAGGACATACCACCCACAAGCTTGGAGGGTGGGCTCTCTCTCTTTCAACTGGAATGCCCTAACAGTATATGCCTTCCCACCTCTCCCATTGATGTACAAGGTTCTACTGAAGATCAGGGAGGAACAACCAAAAGTTATACTAATAGCTCCGGACTGGCCAAGACAACACTGGTATCCATTATTGAGAAGCATGTCTCAGGCAAAATCATGGCCTCTACCCCTATGGCCTCTTCTTCAGACATAGAACAATTACAAGACCCTGCATCCCAACTTGAAAACATTGCAGCTAACTGCCTGGAAAATTCCTTAAACCCCAATCAAACTATTTTATCTCAGAGGGTGAAGGACATTATCCTGGAGGCTCGCAGGCCCTCCACAAGGAAGACATACTTGGCTAAATGGAAGAGATTTCTCATTTGGAGCACATCAAAGGGCACAGATGTCACAGTGGCAAACCTGACACATATCCTAGAATACTTAGCAGAATTGTTATATCCTAGAATACTTAGCAGAATTGTTCCACAATGGCCTGTCCTACTCTTCCATTAAGATTCATGCTTCAGCAATTTCAGCAGAATACAATGTGGATCCACCTATCCTCTCACACCCTCTCCTCAGACAATTTCTGAGAGGGATCAAAAATATTAAACCTCCAAGAAGACCCCCTCTACCTGCCTGGGATCTCAACTTTGTGCTGGAGAAACTGACACTACCTCCTTTTGAACCAGCAGCATCAGCGGATCTACAGTTTTTATATTGGAAAACTGCATTCCTTCTGGCAATCACTTCAGCAAGAAGAGTTTCTGAGTTGCAAGCATTAATGGCAGTGCAGCCTTTTCTTATTTTCCACCAGGACAGAGTGTCACTAAGAACCAATCCTACTTTTATGCCAAAGGTGGTATCTAGGGTATCCTTGAACCAAGCTATTCACTTGCCTACGTTCTTCCCTAATCCACAGAATAGAGGGGAAAAACGTTTGCACACCCTGGATATACACAGACAACTACGCTACTACTTGGACAGAACAAAAACTAGCAGAAAAACTGACCAACTGTTTGTAGCATATGCAACTGGGGTGCAAGGAAGAGTAATTTCCAAACAGACAATTTCAAAATGGATAGGAAATTGCATTCGCTTTTGCTACTCCTTTCATGGAAAGACAGTGCCTGAAAATATCAGGCCTCACTCCACAAGGGCCACGGCCACCACTACAGCCTTCCTACGGGGGGTGGCTACCAAGGACATTTTAGAAGCTGCTACTTGGAGCTCCGTGCATACATTTGCCAAGCATTACAATCTACCTTTATACTCCAGATCCAGAGCAAGGTTTGCAACTGCAGTCTTGCAGGAGATCTTAACTACACCATCCTTTTCTTAGTACCTCCTCCCCCAGATTGGTTATGGTATTCTACCCATATGTTATGACTGCAGATGCATCCTTGAAGGACATAGTACAGTTTTGTACCTACCATAAATGTAGATGTCCGATAGGTATGCATCTGCAGTCAGGATTACCCTCCCTCCTTCCCCTCTGTGGTAGTCCTAGGGTGCTTACCCCTCTTTTAGCTAGCTGGGGGAATCTATTATGGTGTATTTGTTTGTTTATACATGTACATAATTTGCAAATGTTTGGAATTTTTCAACATTTATCCAAATTTAGCCTTCCTAGAGGGCACCTGGCATCTGGGGCAAGAAAACCTGAGGAAAATGGCGTCGGCTGATGCTTTTGTACCCCAGATGCTCTGACGTCGGGGAAAGTGCGACATCAGCTGAGGCCAGACCCAGACTTTGGAATCTGAGGCAGGACAACCCATATGTTATGACTGCAGATGCATACCTATTGGACATCTACATTTATGGTAGGTACAAAACTGTACTTTTCTGTTAACCAGTAAGGTGCTGAGGAAACTGCATTCATGTATGAACTTATCATTACTGATAGTCCGGGAAAGCCTAATAAATTTGACCCCTCACAATGTTTCTTTTCATAAAAAACTGGTGCATTCTATTAAAATCCAAGAAATTGTTCCTAAATGTTTCCTTTCTGAGAATATTGGAATCCCAACATAGTTCGTCTTTGTTTAAAGTAATTTGCATGTCTAGGAATTGAACTTTGTTTCCACATCCTGAGAGCTTAACTGTGAGAAAGGGGATACTTTCTGAAAGGGAATCCACAAAACAAATGAATGCCTGTTTAGAACTCTGCCATACAAAAAAGACATCATCAATAAACTATTTGTATAATCTGGCGTGCTGAAAACCTGGTAAATTAACAAGTGTACTAGTTTCCCATGCTGCCAATACCAGGTTCGCATATGCAGGGACCATCTTTGAGCCCATCGCCACTCCTTTTATCTGCTGATAAACCACTTGGCTAAAATGCAAGAAATGTCCTTCGAGAACTGTTGAGATTAAAGTGCAAATCGCATTTATTTTCTGGTAGGAAAATACAGATGTGTTTTCCAGGAATGATCTAATTAATGAAATGCCTTCAACGTGTGGTATATTAGTATACAAAGATTCAGTGTCTAGTGTTACTAGGATTTTGTCTGCTGTTGTTGATGGATCCTGGAAGAGCTTATTTAAAAATGTCCATCAATCTCGCAAGTAAAAAGAGGTTTTTTGAACTATGGGGTTTAGAATGAAGTCAGTATATTCTGAAATTTTCTCATTATTTTTTTTATGTGATACAATGTGTTTAAATGGTGGATTTATACTGTTCTTACAGATCTTAGGGATTCCGAAGAACTTTCCAAGATTCAGGGAAGGGACCACCATAAATTGAACCTCTTCGTATGAGAGCTTGTTTTCTCTTTCAAGCTCTCTCAGGAACCCGTCTATCTGAGTAAATATGTGTTGTACCACTTTAAGGTCTATGACCTTATAGTAGTCACTGTTGCTTAAGTCTGTTTCCAGAGTAGTAATGTACAGAGATTGCTCCATGAGAACAGTGCCTGTTCCCTTATCAGATCTCATGATTCTCAAAGTTGTATCCCTTTCTAAAATTCTCATGGCCATTAACTCCTTTTGTGTCAAATTAAACCACTTACATTGTCTTTCACTGTTAGAGTTCTCTTAAATCCCTCTTGCAGACTTACTGATAAATTAGTAATGTATTGTGAAGTGGCAGCTTAAACAGGCTTTTCCGCATAGGAACAGAAGAATTACTATTTGTTTCTTTCATGGACTTCAGGCTGTGCAGTCTGATCTTAAAGCAAACTACTGCATCCTGGATATAGAAGACCCATCTCTTTCTGCTGCACACATTATGGTAAATCATTGCCTTCCTGCCAAAAAAAAAGCCCACATTACTCGGGCAGTGGCCTTTTCTGGAGCCTTCCACTCCAATGTTGATGCCAGGTCCAGCTTGGAAGCTGCCACCTGGTTCTCTGTGCGCACCTTCACCTGACTTTGCTTGGTCTGTCCTCCTGGACAGCTCATCTTCCCATTAGCCAACCACCCTTTTTCTCTACCTCTTTCAGCTGTGGGAATCACCCATATGTTAAGAAGACTACAGCAGTGATTTCAGTCAGGGCGTAGTACAGTTGTGTAAGAACTTGCCATAACAGAAGATGTCCTACTGGTCATTGTTGCAGTATTCCTTCCCCACTTTTCTTCCTTTGGCTCAACACTAATCTTTCCCTCAGTTATAAGATAATGTCTATATCCTGCTGTTTGGGAAGCTTACTTACCTGTTCATGCTACACACCTCCTAGCTGTCCACTCTCTGATCTCAGTCTTCAGGCTGCTGGCTTGGAGATTCTGAGGAGGTTGTGCATATGTCTGCCTGTATATCCCAGTGCATACGAGCTGAGGATATGCATCAAACGTATGCCCTCAGGAAGGTAAGGCTTTGGTCCCCTGGCTGGACATCAGCAGACAAAAATCCATATGTTAGGACTACTGCAGCATTAATCAGTAGGGCATCTACTGTTATGTTAAGTTCATACACTACTGTACTTTATAATGATTTCTTATTGGTTTAATAATTTTAAATGCTCTAAATCCACACATGGTCCTTCTGAGATATATATATATATATATATATATATATACACATATATATATATATATATATATATATATATATATATATATATATGTAAAGCAACTTTTACAAAAGCCACTTGTGTAAGTACCTGTGGCTTTGTTAGTAACAGGCAAACTACAAATGTCCCAGTTTTTATAAATTAACACTCAATACGTGAGCTATCGGCATTCATTTAAAAGATAAAACTATTGGTTCTCACATTATTGTTGTTGGATTATTTATTAAACCATGCCTGAAAATACGGGCAAATTTGACATTTCTTAATCAGTAAATATTTTCTGCCATCATTTTCAACAATTCAAGTTTATAAGCTCTTTTAAGAAACAGCCATGTAATAAAATCAGTTTCATCCTTAAAAAACATCATCATTAGAATTTAAATAAAAGTAAGAGCACTGACAGTACCACAGCTGGGAAATGTATTACAAACATAAAGAAAAAAATCAAAACAAAGTTACAAAGAATAAATCCTTGCAAAACAGTGGTAAGCGCTTTCAGGGATCTACCCCTTCATCAGACAACAGTAAAAATCCCATAATTCATTAAATACTGGAGGTTAGTCACATGATGTTTCAAAATTTCAGTTGTACCCAATAAGGACATAACAATTAGTGCATTAGTACATATTAGCACATTTATGCAATTAAAGTGACCATAAACTAAAGAAATTATAGCTAAGATAAATAAGAAATGTGTATAACCTTGTATGGTGTATAACTATATATAATAAAAACCTGATAATCCTAGCGACAACACTATATATCCATATATATATATATATATATATATATATATATATATACATAAATATACAATACCAGCGCATCTAGCTTATATTGATACATACATTAAAACTTTTTATGTGAAATATAAAATGCTAATATATATATATATATATATATATATATATATATATATATATATATATATATATATAAATAATCAGACAATCTAAAATACAATGTATAAAATATATAGAAAATGTATTGTAACATATTAAAAATCTAAAAATTCAAGAGAATCAATGTTTCAAAGGTCGAGCTTTTAAAAAAGGTTTAAGTGACACCATTTGATTCAACCCTGGGGGCTTGTCTACATTAAATCTAATAATCCATCTCTGCTCAGCAGCTTCTGTGTCATTAGATAAATTACCCCACCTTAATTTCTCAGACAATATTTGTAAAACCAGAAATTTTAAAATATGTTCAGGTCCTGTATTCATGTTGTGCATAGCAATCGCACTATTCTCCTTACAGTTCCTAATATCCCTATAATGTTCCAAGTTCCTGTCCTTCAGGCATCTATTGGTCTTACCTATGTAGAAGCTGTAGCATACTGCACAGTAGGTGAATTAGACCACGTTTGATGTGGAACAGTCAGCGTAGAGATTACTGCTATGACTGAATTTCTTCGAGAGATGTGTAAAAGTCCTGCCATTGTGTATGTGTTTACATGCTCCACAATTTCTACACATGTATGTGCCCAATCTATCTGATCTACTGACAGTATTGGTTGCGGCATTATTATAACATAGTTAATTTCTCAATGTTCTATTGTTCCTAAAAGTGAAACTTGGCTTAGTACCAATTATACCCTGTAGGTTGTCAATCGTGGATAGAATACCCCAATTTTTGGTTACTGTATCACGTACTACACTTATGTTGCTTGCAAAAGTGAATGGCATCCTAAGTGTGTTATCTGTATCTGTATGTATATGCCTTACCTCATTTTTATTTATCTTTGCTATAATTTCTTTAGTTTATGGTCTCTTTAAATGCATAACTGTGCTAATATGTACTAATGTAGTAATTGTTATGTCCTTATTGGGTACAACTGAAATTTTGAAACATCATGTGACTAACCTACAGTATTTAATGAATTATGGGATTTTTAGCTGTTTTCTGATGAAGGGGTAGATCCCAGAAAGCGCTTACCAGTGTTTTGTAAGGATTTATTCTTTGTAACTTTGTTTTGATTTTTTTCTTTATTTTTGTAATAAATTTCCCAGCTGTGGTACTCTCAGTGCTCTTACTTTTGTTGCTTTTCACTTTTCACTGACAGTTTTGTGCTTAGAGAGAAGATATTTACTTTTATATCATTAGAATTTAATCTAGTGCCCTAATCAGTTGTCCCCTCAAAAGGTTTAATTTCATAACCCTGGATGATTACTAGAGGAAAGGATGTAGCTGTTAACAAATACATTTTCCTTTGCATGCTACTTACAAATCTACGTTCTGTCTTCACCATTATAACCTCAGTGTCTACAGTGATACTTTACATCACATTTGGCCTATAATAAATTGCAAAAAAAAAAAAAATAGTTTTATTAAACCCAGAAAAAAATTTCCAATTCAGTTACTGTCCTCTTCCAAATAAAAAAAAATAAGTAATCTAAGAACCACTTATAAAATAGAGTATTGGTAGAATACTTCTGATATAGACAAATTTTCCCTACCATCTAAGTACTGTATTTGCTAAAGGAGGGCCACTGTAGTTCCCATGCCCACCCCCTTATAATTGTTGGTAGTATTTATAATCAATCTAAAAAGTTATTTTCTAATAGTAATTAACAGTAAACTCACTGTGCTAATAAAACTATTAGAATGCATGGTGTATTTGGAAAAAATCTCACAAATTCTATACATTAATACAGAGTACTTAAGTGTATTTGATTGAATTGCCTAGATATAGTATGGCCTTGGTAAATTTAGTGTTATTGGCTATCAGTACTACTAGCCAATGTAAACCAAAATGTATTAAAGGAAGTTCCTGAAATGGTAAAGGATAAGGAGCAAATTTCATGGAAGTAAAGGGGATTTCTGGAAATAGTAATGTTCAGGAGGAGGAGTGAGGTTTAACTGAATGCATGAATTGAGACACCAGTGTAATGTTGGAGTGAATGAAAAGAGCTAAAAAGAAAATGTATGTACTGCATGAGAATAACAGTGGAAACTGTTATAATGAGGTTTTCTTTTTTTACTGATGTATGTAAACCCACGTGACAGTTTAAAATGTGTTGATTTAATAAAGATGTTTAAAAAATGTTGTGCATTGAGGAACAAGTTCCTTATGTAAGGTATCACAATTTGAAGCAGTCTCCAAGAACTGTCCTTGAGGTATGTTGTCTTTGCAGTGTAGTGTGTATTAACCTGTCTGAATTTTCACAAGTTTAAGGCAAATTGATTTTCTGTTTTAATTAAATCAGGTTGCACGTTTGGAAGCTTGGGAAAGCTGTATGGAAAAAGTCCTGATGATCATTTCATCAAATCATTTATATTGAGCTGTTAGCAAGAATGATTTCTGATGTCACAAAACTTTTTATGATTTCGCTTTAAAAAAATATATATTTTTTTTATTGAATTAGCACTTATGATGCAGGCAGTCATATATTATGTAAATGAAAACAATCCATAGTGACATTTTCAATTGCAAACATTATACATCGCATTTAATCTTCAATACAGTCATTGTCAATCAACAACTTATTCAGTTGCTGCCTTCCCTTAAACTCCATTCCTCCAAAACATAATTCCACATATATTGTTCTCACAGTTCCCATTTTTTGTATGTAATTTGTTCATACTCTTTTTCTAAAGATCCCATTCCAGTTTGTTTATCTCTGTTACTATAGTCACTACTTCTGGTACGGATAGTTTAGACTTTGATTTTCATTTTCTAATTTTTTTTTTCAGCCACCAGAATTAAATTCAACAAAGCCTTACTATTTCCAAGCAATTCTGATTCCTTAATCACAGCTCCAAAAAAAAATTTCTTTAGGTACACCAATTTTTGACAGAGTACTGTGAAGGGAATTTTTAAAGTCTTCCAACTCATTACACTCTGAAAAAGTATGCTCCCAATTAACTCCTCCTTCCCCATCACACCTCCAACATTTGTAGTCTCCATGAGGAAGAATTATTTGGAGTCTCCTTGGTGTATAAAAATACCTCTGCAAACACTTCCAAGCAAAAATTTGAAAACTTCTAGACTTTGTTGCATATTTGGGAGCCGTACATATAGCCTCCTATTGTTTCATTGTGAATTACTTATCCAGTCTTTCTTCATAGTCCTTTCTGACATTCTCTGATTCATTTCCTATAGTTATCATGCAATATTTTATATGTTCTGCTAATTATCCTTATTTAAACAGTAGGTTCTCTTCTAGATTTTACCTTAAACTCGACCAGTGCTGAGCTTTCACTTAGGATCCCCTTATTCCTTTATCTTTTCCTATGCTTTGATATCACTCCTTGATAGGCAAGGCAGTCTCTAGCTTGTGGTTCAAATGTATTCTTGTCCTCTTCCCATTCTGATGTCCTTCAAGGATGCATCTGCAGTCATAACGTATGGGTTGTCCTGCCTCAGGCAGCCCTTCGGTCGGCCGAATTCCAAAGTCTGGGTCTGGCCTCGGCTGATGTCGCACTTTCCCCGACGTCATAGCTTCTGGGGTATAAAGGCATCAGCCGACGCCATTTTCCTCAGTCTTTCTTGCCGCGCGGTGCCCGAAGCAGAAGCTGTTCACAAGTGCCGGTCGGTCAGATCCAGAGATTTCAGCTACTGAAGACTTCGAAAAAAGCTAAGTACCCCGTTGGGGACTCTTTCTTGCCTCAGCCGATGTCAAACAAAGTAAATAATTGTTTAACTTGTGGGAAACAAATACCTCATAAGGATTTCCATTCTTACTGCCTTCCTTGCTTAGGCCCAGACCACGACGTATCAGCTTGTTTAGCCTGTGCCTCCTTCAACCGACGGACTCTTAGACGTCGGTCGGAGTTTGCAAAAGAATTTTTTGGAACCGCTTTTGCATATAAAATGCCGTCGGAGACTCCGACTACGCATATGGCCAAAAAACGCAGGGAAAAGGACCGACACTCGCGGCCCGCGGTTTCGGCTGAGACCACGGTTAGGCCTACCGCTAGTGTCTCGGTTTCGGCTGAAACCGAGTCCTCTATTCTTACTACGACCGAAACCATACCTCCGACAACCGATGCCAGAGAGGCCCCGGCTGAGTTGGCTTCAGAAATCCCTACCAAAGCTAGCGCTCAAGAATTGTCCGACACCATTCCTTTGAACATTTCTACACCTGCACGTGGGGCAGCTAGGCCCCCAGCTTCTATGTCTATTAAGGCCTTCTCCAGGGCTAAAGCTGCCAAACTTTCAAAAGCTTTACCTGCCAAATCTACTTCACAGAGGCCTTCCTCAAGTTCTCAGATTCTCAGTCTTGCTGAGGACCTTATATCCTTAATTAGGGGTTCCCAACCTCACCCAGACAGGGCCTCCCAACCTCCACCTGACAAAAGGCCTAGGACTGAACCCTCTGAACCTCTCTCCTCTGATTACTCCACGGATGGATCTGACTTGTCAGACCATCAGGAAGGGGCCTATTCGCCTTATGAGGACTCTGATGCAGAAGACTCTATTCCTTCGGCCTCCCCTCCTGAAGAATTTTCATTTGGGGAGACTTTGCACTCAATGAGGGAACACTTTCAATGGCAGGGTCAGGATTTCTCTGATTCTAGAAAAAGGTTAAGGACATTTTTACATTTGCCCCAGCATAGGCCCTTAGCCATACCACCAGTGCTAACTGTAATTGATGATGTGTATAATGATGTCAGTTCTGCACCTGATTCTCTTCCCCCGGCCCCTGCCAAACCTGACAGATATTACAGGGTCCCGGATTCTCACTTTCACCTGTATAAAGCCCATGCTGCAGACCCAGAAACTATTTCTCAGGGCCCAAAAGGTGTTGCAGCTGCCACTGCCAAAAATCCCCTTCCCTCTGAAAGAGTGTCTAGAGCATTAGAGAGATGGGGAAAAAAGGTTTATACATCTGCTACTCTTTCTGCCGGGGCATTAAACTGTCAATTCCATATGATACAGTACCAAGAATATTTGTTAGATCAGCTGAATAAAAAGCTTTCTTCTCCTGAACCTTTAGACCGTAAATCCCTTCAGGATTTGGTACACAACTCTCAGCAGGTCAGTAATCATTTCTTAAAATGTGGCTATGATGCACTGGAGGCTTCATTTAGATCAGCTATGACTGGAGCAGTAATTCGTAGGCATGCCTGGCTAAAAGAGCAATCCTTGCCAGACCATGTCAAGGCTAAACTCCTAGATGCTCCAATGGAGAAACAAAGTTTATTTGGCTCCCCTGCACAGGAGATTCTAAAGAAAGTGGAAGAAAAAGCAAAATCTGTGCAAACAGTAAAGGAATTTCTGCAGGTCCAACCTCCGAGGTTCAGCAGAAACTGGCCTTCAAAGAATTGGTCCTCTCCGGACACCTCCAAAGCACAGAGGGGCAGGAATAGACGCCCTAGAGGCAGAGGTCAATCAAAGGGTGCCTACAGGGGCCATCAGTGGCAGCCTGCCAACCAGAGGAGTAGTGCCACAGCTGCAACTACAACCACTACCACAGGACAGACACAATGACTTGACTCTGATTCCGCCTACCAGGGAACAACTGGAAGCTCCCTTGGGCGGAAAGCTGGCTTTATTCTCAAAAAACTGGCATTGCATTACAAAGGACACATGGACATTGCAAACAATAGACAAAGGATACAGGTTTCACTTCCACACTTTACCAAAAAGGAGCGGAATGCCAAACCTTCCACCAAATCAGAAGCCAGAGGCTTTAAGACAAATCAGCAATTTACTTCAGATGAAAGCGATAGAAAGGGTACCATCTATGGAACAAGGCCAAGGATTTTACTCCAGACTATTCCTTGTACCAAGAAAAGAAAACCAATGGAGGCCTATTTTCGACTTGTCCGCACTGAATGCATATCTCATTGTGCCAAAATTCAAAATGCTGACCCTACAGCAGATTCTTCCCATGTTGGGCAAGGAGTCTTGGCTGGTGTCTCTAGATCTCAAGGAGGCATACCTGCACATCCCTATCAGACCAGATTGCAGAAGACACCTCAGATTTCTTGCAGGATCAGAGCATTATCAATTCTCAGCATTACCCTTTGGCTTATCTACTGCTCCCAGAGTATTCACGAAATGCTTGGCATCAGTAATTTGCACATTGCAGATTTCAGGGAATTCAAATCTACCCATACCTGGACGACTGCCTAATGCAAGCGGACAACAAGACAAAATTGATAAAGGATTTGGCCTATGTCATACACCTGTTACAGGCCTTGGGATACACAGTCAACATCCAAAAGTCAAGACTAGTGCCATCCCAAAGGATAACCTTTTTGGGTGCGGATCTGGACACAATAACTCAGATGGCTTTTCTCACCGAAGAAAAACAAAAACAACTTCCAGATTACTTCATGACTTTGACAAGACAAGCTCAGCTTACTGCAAGGAAAGTCCTGCAGGCCCCTGGGTTACATGGCATCCTGCATAATCTTGATCCCGCATGCCAGGCTGCATATGAGGAAATTACAATGGTACCTAAAGAATGTATGGTCTCAACACAGGCACAGTCTAGAAACCATGATACCAATCATTCCATGCCTTCAAAAGGAATTCCTGTGGTGGGCTCAGGCCTGCCAGCCCAACAGAGGGTTGCCTTTCAACAAACCAAAACCAAGGCAGACCATCACCACGGACGCCTCAGACCTAGGATGGGGAGCACACATGGAGGACAAATGTATCCAAGGCCTATGGTCTCAAGGCCAGCTAAACTTGCACATAAACCAAAAGGAGATGCTGGCAGTGAAGCATGCAATCGAGGCATTCAAACCCTTCCTCCAGCAAGGACATCTGCTGATAAGGACAGACAACACCACGGTCATGTGGTACATAAACAAACAGGGAGGCACGCATTCCTACCCTCTATGCCGGATGACAATGGATCTGTGGAAAATAGGCCTGAATCTCAATATTCAGCTGCAGGCCACATTCGTACCAGGAAAAGAGATTTCACTAGCAGACAGCTTAAGCAGAACTACCACGGATGCTCACGAATGGATGCTGCATCCAGATATCTTCAAACTCATAACAAAGAAATGGAGAATGCCAGGGATAGATCTGTTCGCCTCCCCACTCAACCACCAACTGAAGAAATTCTGCTCAAGGACATACCACCCACAAGTCTGGAGGGTGGACTCTCTCTCTCTTTCAGCTGGAATGCCCTAACAGTGTATGCATTTCCACCTCTCCCATTGATGTACAAGGTTCTACTGAAGATCAGGGAGGAACAACCAAAGGTGATACTAATAGCTCCGGACTGACCAAGACAGCACTGGTATCCGCTACTGAGAAGCATGTCTCAGGCGAACTCATGGCCTCTCCCCTATGGCCTCTTCTTCTAACGCAGAACAATTTCAAGACCCTGCATCCAAACTTGAAAACACTGCAACTAACTGCCTGGAAAATTCCTTAAAACCAAACCAAACTGTCTTATCTCAGAGGGTCAAGGACATTATCCTGGAGGCTCGCAGACCCTCCACAAGGAAGACATACTCAGCTAAATGGAAGAGATTCCTCATTTGGAGCACATCAAAGGGCACAAATGCCACAGTGGCAAACCTAGCACACATCCTAGAATACTTAGCAGAATTGTTCCACAATGGCCTGTCCTACTCTTCCATTAAGATTCATGCTTCAGCAATTTCAGCAGAATACAATATGGATCCTCCTATCTTCTCTCATCCTTTTCTCAGACAATTTTTGAGAGGGATCAAAAATGTTAAACCTCCAAGGAGACCCCCTCTGCCTGCATGGGATCTCAATTTTGTACTGGAAAAATTAACACTACCTCCTTTTGAACCAGCAGCATCAGCAGACTTACAGTTTTTATCTTGGAAAACTGCTTTCCTTCTGGCAATCACTTCAGCAAGAAGAGTATCCGAGTTACAGGCATTAATGGCAGTGCAACCTTTCCTTATTTTTCACCAGGATAGAGTGTCTCTGAGAACCAATCCTACTTTCATGCCAAAGGTGGTATCCAGGGTATCCTTGAACCAAACTGTTCATTTGCCTACGTTCTTCCCTAACCCACAGAACAAAGGAGAAAAACTTTTGCACACCTTGGATGTACACAGACAACTACGCTACTATCTGGACAGAACTAAAACCAGCAGAAAAACTGACCAACTTTTTGTAGCATATGCAACTGGGGTGCAAGGAAAAGCAATTTCCAAACAGACAATTTCAAAATGGATAGGAAATTGCATTCGCTTTTGCTACTCTTTTCATGTAAAGACAGCTCCTGAAAATATCAGGCCTCATTCCACAAGGGCCACAGCCACCACTACAGCTTTCCTATGAGGGATGGCTACCAAGGACATTTTAGAAGCTGCTACTTGGAGCTCCGTGCATACATTTGCCAAGCATTACAATCTACCTTTATACTCCAGATCCCGAGCAGGCTTTGCAACTGCAGTTTTACAGGGGATCTTAACTACACCATCCTTATCTTAGTACCTCCTCCCCCAGTTTGGCTATGGTATTCTACCCATATGTTATGACTGCAGATGCATCCTTGAAGGACATAGTACAGTTTTGTACCTACCATAAATGTAGATGTCCGATAGGTATGCATCTGCAGTCAGGATTACCCACCCTCCTTCCCCTCTGTGGTATTCCTAGGGTGCTTACCCCTCGTTCAGCTAGCTGGGGGAATCTATTATGGTGTATTTGTTTGTTTGTATATATGTATATATATATATATATATATATATATATATATATTGCTACTGTTTGGAACATTCAACATTTATCCAAATTTAGCCTTCCTAGAGGGCACCTGGCATCTGGGGCAAGAAACACTGAGGAAAATGGCGTCGGCTGATGCCTTTATACCCCAGAAGCTATGACGTCGGGGAAAGTGCGACATCAGCCGAGGCCAGACCCAGACTTTGGAATCCGGCCGACCGAAGGGCTGCCTGAGGCAGGACAACCCATATGTTATGACTGCAGATGCATACCTATCGGACATCTACATTTATGGTAGGTACAAAACTGTACTTTAGTTTTCCTTCTCTGATTATTTGCTCCCGGTACCTTGGTTCTTTTGCCAGTTTCCTCCAGCCCCTCTTGCGTATTCTGTGCACCCCCAATTGCCGTTATCCCTATTGCTAGAATCTCCTTTCTTCATTCCAGTGTTGGCTTAGTTCTTAGAATATTTTCTGCTACTTTATGAATATAATATACTGTATGGTTATTGTTGTTCTCCTTAAGGATCTGCATCCAAAATTAGTCACTCCTTATTTCTTGAGCTTCCCTGTTTCATAATCATCCCTTTCCATTTTGAATTATAGCTTACTGCTTATGTTATCTATATGAGCCTTAACTGTGTAGCTCTAAATACCCCCTTTAAATCAGGTAATCTCAGCCAACCTTTTTCTGTTGCAAGGATCAATTTATCCCACTTGATTGTTGCCATCTTCCCCTCCCAGATAAAATCCTTCAATTCTTTATTAGTTGCTATCCACAACTTCTTTCCTGGTTGATAAAAAAAAATATGCATGACCTATGTATAAAACTAAAGGGGCTAAAAACTTTTTCTTGTCTCTTGATATACATATCCATAAAACAGAGTTTCCAGTTTCTCAATTTCTGTATTATTTTTTGTTTAGTCTCTTTCCACATATCCTTAGCTGTCATAACAGAATCCTTTTTAACCCATACTCATAAGTACTTTATTTTATCATGTCCCCATAAATGTGGGTATTGCTGAACCAATTTATTTGTGGGTACATAATTTACAGCTATTGGCATTGTTTATTTTTCATTAATTTTGTATCCCGAAAAGACTTGAAACTGTCTCAGAATGTTCCAGAACACTGAAATGTCCTTTTCTGGTTTGATCAGGTACATATCATCTGCAAATAAAGGCAACTTTTCTTGATTATCATACGAATTATGTCCTTGAATTTCTGAGTCCCTCGTTTTTTTTTTTTTTTTTTGCCAGTGGTTCTAAATATAACACTAATAAAGCATAAAGAAGGCACCCCTGCCCAGTTCCTCTGTTCAAAGTTATCGGACAGACCCCCCCCCCCCACACACACACACACACTTTAGTTTTTCCTCTGACCTCTCATATATCCCGCTAATTAACCTTATTATTATGTCAGGGAATGTAGATGCTTCCATTGCCTACTCATAAAATTCCAGCTTACTCTGTCAAATGCTTTCTCTACATCAAAACTCACCAACATTTTCTTACATTCTGTTTCCCTCTGAATCATCATTGTTCTGTTAATGTTGTCAGACGTTTGCCTCCCCTCCACAAAACCGCACTGATTCATATATGTTAATTTTGGCATCACTGTTGTCATTCTTTTAGCCATTGTAGACATTAACACTTAATAAACATAGTTTAGATTAGAAATAAGTATATATAAAGCTGGCTGTGATGGGTCTTTACCATCTTTTGGTATTACAGCCACCACGGCTATCTTCTAGGATGTTCATGCTTTTCATTTTAAAGTACTGTTAAACAAACCTTCCAGATGTTTACCACTTTCTTCTGTCCTAGCTTCCAAACTTTCACAGGAATACCATCTATTCCTGGAGGATTTCCTGTAGATTGGTTATACGTCACCATTTTTATCTCATCTCCTCCTATTGTAACTGATAATAATTGAGCATCATCTACCTCTAACCTTGGCTTATTTAATTCTTCCATAAACATTTCTGTTTGAACTTTTTCTTGATTTTCACATTACTCTGCTTTTTACAGATATTCATATTAAAATTTTCAAAATATTTCAAATACCGCTACAGGTGACAGTTTTCCTTGTCATAGGCTCCCTAAGCTTGGAAATAACCCTTTCCACTTTTTTTTGCATGAGCCATTTTGCTAAAAGCTTTTGTGCTCTGGAGTTATTACCCAAAAATAATTGCTTAGCAGCAGTCTTTCAAAACTCAAGCATATTATCAAGTAGTCACGTATTTTCTCATTTGTATACTGCGCTTGCACATATTGTTGTTCTGTGAGATTTGCCCATTCAGCAATATTTTAACCTTTATTAGTCCCTCTAAACAAATGTCTTAACTGTAACTTTTTCTTTTATTTCTACCCTGTTTTTAAATTCTACTTTCATTTATCCGACCACCTAGCAGTATTTTCTGAGAAAATTTCTATCTTCCTTAATAACTTTTGAATAATTTCCGCTAACCATTCCTTAAATTCCTCTCTATTTAACTGTAGTCTCATTTTTTTATTTCATTACTCTGCATTTTTATTTTAGTAATTGGGACGTGATCTGAAATAGTTATTGGAAGCTTATCAAAACTTTCAATTAAATGCATAGGTTCCTGTGAAATATAATTCCTGTCTAGACTAGCCCGGTTTTTGTACATTGGAGAATAATATGTAAATTCTGTCCAAGCTCCTAGTACTGAATTCACATTTTCCATAACAAATATTTTCTTAAATTTCTTCAAACATCTACTCTATTTTGTTATATTTTCCCTTCTAGTCCCCCAGATACATTTTCATTGTTGCAAATCAAATTCCAGTCCGCACCTTTAATTAATATTCCCTGCTGAAAGCTGATTATTTCTTCCAGAATTTTCCTAAGCTCCATAATAGCAATTTTAGGTGGAATATAAGTACATGCTAATATAATCCTCTTCCCTTGCTAGTAACCCCTTACTACTACAGATCTGCCATTATTATTTTTTCCTTCTTTATCAGTATTGGAGCTCCTCTAGCAATTAATATAATTACTCCCCTTTTTATTTGTCCACATATTCCACTGAATAGCCATCATGAAATCTTTCCTTATCAAATTCACATTTCAAAATGTGTCTCTTGTAAACATTGCTATTTGCACTCTGCATTTCATAATGTAGTAATTAATTGCAAAAATTGTTTTACTTATAGTTACCTTTTTCCTTCCTCTTCCCCTCTCCTTAATTTTCTTCCAGACATTAATGACATGACGTAGGGCATATGCATTGGAGTACCAGGTTTTCTTGTTCCGATGCATTTCACAAATGTGATTGATACTTTGTAATCCCACATTTATTCATTAGTTTCTGAGTTGCTGGTTTTCTTCCTGTTGGTCTCCATCTCCCAACTCCAATACTCTACTGTCTCCAACCTTTAGTACTTTGCCCTCCTGCCACAGTTTTCTCAGAATCAACACTTTCTGCTGGTAGGATTGCCATACCTCTCAACCTCTCAGAGCAAAAAATTTGGTCAAAGCCAAAAAAAAGGGCCCAAAAATAGGGACAGATTTTAAGTATTGCTCCTATAAACTTAAGGCAATTGCTATAACAGCAGGTTTTCTATTGTTATGTATTTGATGAAGGCTGTGAAGTCTGATACTGAAATGGCTGTCATTATTTATTATTATTTAATGACTTCAATCCAGTGATTTACCAGAAAACCACAAATTTTTGAGGAACAGACCAAAAATATGAGGCAAAAATCTGGACTTTCTTCAAAAATCTAGACAGTTGAGAGGTATTACATATTTACTATTAGAGGTCTTGGTTGCTTTCTCATGGCCAGGTTTGGAGCATACATATAATATACTCTCACTTCGCAGCTCCTGCTTATTTGAAGTTCATAAAATTAATATGGTCAGTTCCTGCTTATTTGAAGTTCATAAAATTAATACAGTCTGTTCCTTCCAGTTTCCCTACATGCCCTGTCCTCTAATTCTATCATTTTTTTAAACATCTCTTCTTGAGCCGTCTCCTACTCAGGCAGAGTTTTCTTCATTTCGACATCCGGTTTTTGCAGTTTTATCAGCTCATCTGAATATCTGTTCAAAGCTTCTTCTATTTTTTCCAGCCTTTTTTTTTTGAGTTAATATACTTTTTCAGTGTTTCATTTATTTTAGTGAGTTCTGAGCACATTTTACTTATTTTTCCTCTAGAGTACTGAAAGTCAAGTCTTGCACCAAAGTTGGAACATGATCTGCCTTTTGTAAAAGCTGCAGGATTCTTCCCAGCCAGTGCTTCCTCGTCATGTTTTGTGGTTTATTTTCTTTCAAGTTTTCTAAATTTCTTCTTTGCTGGTATCCAGGCAGTGTACTTACTAGCCAGTAAATTAAATTTACCCAAAAAGATAAATTCACTGTCTCTCTCTTATGAGCACTGGGAGAGCTGAAATTAAGCTGTTACTCATTTTGCAGTCATCTTAGAAGTCTGTATGATTTCCCTTGTGCAGACATTTAGATGTTTCCAAATGTGAGTCTCTATTAGGGCTACATGTAGATAGGTATTTTACTATTAGCTAAACATGTCAAAAATATAATTATCAGTATTATGCGCTCGTGCATGTGTATGTGTGTGTGTGTAGCTATATAAAGTGCTATGAATTATGCGGGAATGCAGATGTTATTGTATTTTGCTCTTCTTCATCCAAAAGAGATTTAAGCTAGGTCAGGTTTCTACATTGGACTTTTTAAACTCTCCACGTGGCTGGTGCCCAGACTTCCGCAAATCACAAAAGGTTAGTACTGCTCTTTTAAGGGGAAAAACTAAGCATTTTTCATTTCACTCTTGCCAGGTTTAGCCCTTAAGTGGAAGATGCCACAATGTTTCTGGGACCTTACAGAAAAAGGAGAAACGCAGGAACGTAGTTATTTGCTGCTTATTCTGACAGCCTGCACACATTTGAATTTGTGGTCATTAATTTTTGACTGCTGAAAACCTGAGCTACCCCCCCCCACACACACACACACACACACACACACACACAAGTCAAGCTCTGAGGAAAGCAGGAAAATGCAGTCTGGAAAAAGTAACTAAATGCGACTATAGTCTGAAAAAGGGTAATAAAATTTTTCTTTTTATGATAATGTTGATCAACATGTTGATGTTGATGTGGTAGGGAAGCAATTAACAGAATGCATGAAATAGGTGATATTTTTTAATAAGCATTCATTGGAACCAACTGGTATTCAAACTGATGAAAAGGAGATGAAAGAATTAATCATGAAACAAGAGATGTGATGTTGTTCTATCTCGCCTTCATTCTTTTACTGGTTAGGTTTAAACCGTTTACAAAAGCTGATGAAAAGGAGATGAAAGAAGAAATCATGAAACAAGAGATGTGATGTTGTTCTATCTCACCTTCATTCTTTTACTGGTTAGGTTTAAACCGTTTACAAAAGCTCGAGGTCTTCCACTGGCGTGTGGCTGTATCCCTATCCCATAATGCACTAGGAAGCACCTTAGCTCTCGTTTGCCGCTAACAAGATCGGGTGTTCTCCATTTTGGCTCTGGCTTAGGTGTATTTCGTTTTTTGCTACAAATGAATTTGTAGTCTGAACTTATGTTGTTTGTCTGCTGATTTATTCTGTTTGGCTGTCGTTTTTTCCTCCTTAGGCCATTGTATACTCCCAAACTCTTTCCTTCTCTGCTAGGCTCATTTAAGTTAGAGAGCCTTTTTAGAAGCCTTTATTACCTCCCCTATCTTTCTTCCTTAGACTCGTTTAAGTTAGAGAGCCTTTTAGAATTAGTTTATTAGTTTTTATTTTTTTCTGTTTCCTGCATTGTCTAAACGGTAAGATGTTTTTAGGTGCTTAGCTACCGTTGGCCCATTTTAGTTAGAGGGTCTTCTTCCCTGTGTTTTTTCTGTCTTTCTATTAGAGGCCAGGTTATTGTGTTAAAAATTTTTACTGTTGTTGTTAAGACTGCCTAATCCTTTCTCTAGTTATAGTGTCTCTCTCTCTCTCTCTCTACATATATATATATATATATATATATATATATATATATATATATATATATATATATATAGATATATATAAACGTTTCGTTGTTTGTAGTTTTGTTGAAAATATTTGCTGCTGTTGTTGTTAAACTTTAGGTTAAGTAGAAATGTCTAAGGAAACTAAATAATTCAAACCTTCGTGATTCAAAAAAGTGCACAAAATGCAGTCAAAAAATGTCTTTGACAGGTGGTCACATGGTTTGTGTCTACTGTCTTGGTGCTGTTAACTTGCAGGAGTCATGTGCCATATGCCATGCATTCAGTAGCAGAGTTTTGTCAGAAAGGAAAAATAAGTTAATATTAAGAAGGTTATTGAAGACTCCATTTGCAGTAGCACTTGAAGAGGGTCAGAGTTGCTCCAATTTGTCATTTTCTTAATCAGAGAAGTCCAGGAAAGAACATCTGCTGCTTCTACCCAGTCGGAACCGTCAAATAAATTGGCAAGAGAGTGGTCTTTGGATCGGAAGTCAGTTGGAACTGAAAAATCTTCCTCCTTTGCTCCTGTGGTAATTTTGGAGCTGATGGAGTTTCAAATCAGAAGCCAGTCCCCCTAACTCTGAGATCTCCTTTTCTCCAGCGGGTGAGATCTTACTCCCTCCTCTCGATCATCCGGAAGTCACTCCGATGATGACGTGGATCGTGTAGTGTGGTGACTTTTGAGGACACCGGTGCTGGCCAAACTTCTGTCAACACCAACCTGTAGGGATTCGGAGCCAATTAAGACTGCCTTCCCTTTGTAGATCCCTCCTCCGATCCATTCTGGGACATCAGAGCCGGAGTGTCTGAAACTGGTTGAAGTGGAACCATCGGACCCAAGAGCTGCACCAGGATCTTATGGCCCAGCTGTGGCTCCGACCTCCTCAGTTCTGTCTGAACTTGAGGGGTCTGGAGGTCAATGCTCTCCGGTCGGGTCCGGAGAAGACAGTCAGGTCGGACAGTTGTCGTATCCAAGCTTGCCTCTCCGCAGCTTCGGTGCGGGTGAGCTCAGCGCCAACCCCCTTGGATCCTGGAATGCCTTCTAGTCCTTTGGGACTGGGAGCTTCCTCTGATCAGGGGTAGGGGGCCTTCGAGGTGATGAGAGTGTGTCACCGCCGACAGCTCCACTGCCAGGCACAGACATTCTCCCCAAAAGCGCTAGTGTCTGTCTCGGTACCATTACATCCACACAAGCTTGGAGACCCAAAGCCTCAGGATGCCCCACAGGGCCAAGCCCTCTCTTCCGAAATCGCTCCAGAATACCCTTCCAAAGAGGTCCCCTCAGAAGAGATTATACAAGAGGAAGCATTTAGACTCCCCAGAGGAGTCCATCACTTCAGATACGGACCTTGATGATTTGGAAGGGTCCCTATGGTCACCCTCTGAGGATGTATCCTTTACAGACATCCTGGAAATCCTGAAACAGAGAGGTGGATGGAAGCCCATCAACCCTTCTGAGGAGTCTGTATGCCTGGATGATTTCAGGTCTTGCCTCTCCACCTCTTGGATGTCTAAGCCTTTTGACGAACTCATGAATGTAGTTGGTCAAAAAGTGTGGGAGTCTCCAGATACAGTGGAACCAGTTCCTTGGAGGCCAAATAACTTTATTTCAGCACCTTCAGACAGGGAGTATCTTACAAAGGGTGTCCCGGTAGATGCTATGATGGTGACGGCAGCCCCCAAAAAAGAACTGTGAGAGACCTCTTCATCTGTGCATCCACCGAACAAGAAGTCTTGTATGTTGAATAGATATGGTAAGCACATGATATTCTTCGTGTTTCATTGTTGCAGTCATCACTTGTGCGTTATCCCTGCTTTGTAGCGCTCGGCCGGCCCGAATACCAGAGTAAAGATTTCCCTCCTGTGTTGGCTGTTCTGTGAGTGTGGCTGATGTCAGGTCAGGGCTATAAAGGGAGACAGCCAACGCCATTACAGCAGTCTTTCTTGCCGTGGAGAATGAAGCAGAAGCAGTTTTGCGAGTGCGTCGGTTGGCCGTTACCAGATTGAGGACAACCGTCTAAAGCGAAGTACCCCGTTGGAGAATCTTTTTTTTCCTTAAACCGATGTCAGAGAAAGTTAATAACTGTCTCAGTTGTGGAAAGCAGATCCCACACCCAGATGTCCATTCTCTCTCTGAGTCACTTGTTTAGGCCCAGACCATGATGTTCCAGGGTGTGGGCTCTTTGCTCTCTTTAATGCTCGTGATATAAGAAGAAGAGATGATATTGTAGCATGGCATTTTAATCAGTTTTTCCAGCAATGCAAAATGACGTTGGTCTCTCAGGCAGTTTCTGACATACCTAGAAAGAAAAGGGACAAAGATAAGGATAGGCCTGTAAAAGTCCAGCCCTCGGAACTTTGGACAACAGTAAACTTTTACCCAAAGCAAGGCTGCAGCTGAACTCAGTGAGGTGCTTTTGCGGTCCCTGATGACAGCCGATGAACCATTGCAGACCTCTACCGAGAACCATTTGGAGTCCGGTACGCTGCCGGATCAGCCTCCTCCTGCTGGATGTCGATTTTTCCTCACGCAGTTTGGTCTGGAGCCACTTTGCAGGCACTGGCTTCCACAGAGACCCCACCAACATTCGAAGTCAGGATTAGACCGATGACAGTGCCGCTGTTCAAATTGACTCTGTATAAGGCTAGTAACCCAGCTAGGCCCAAGCCTAAATCTACCTTGCAAAAGGTCCCTCCTCAGGGTGCCAGCCACCGACCTTCTACTAGCCAGCCTGCCCCTCAGTCGCAGCAACTGCTCAGAATGGCAGAAGATCTGATGACTCTGATCAAGGGTAGCCAACCTCACCCTCCCACACCAGCCAAAAGAAAAAGAGACGCCTCCCCAGAGGTCCTCACTGACTAGAAATCAGTAGAATCTGTTCTAGAGGAGTCTGACATGGAAGACCAGCCCATAGCAGCATTTGAGGACCCTGGTGCTGATGATCCCATTCCATCTGCCTCTCCCCCTGAGCACCTTTCCTTTGGGGAAACCCTAAATACCCTCAAAGAACATTTTCAGTGGGAGGCCCAGGACTACCCCCAGTCTAAAAAGAGACTAAGGGAATTTCTTGATTTGCCTCAGCATAACCCTCTGGCCATTCCTCCTATCCTCGATGTAGTAGAGGATGTTTTCCCGAAGTCTGCCCTCTCTCCAGATTCTATCCCTCCAGCACCCAGGAAACCTGACAGCTACTACAGGGTACAAGACTTGTACAAATACCTATTTAAAAACCCTGCTGCAGACCCTGAAGTAATTACTCAAGTCCCTAAGGGAGCTATGGGAAGCTCTTCAGAAAACCCCATCCCAGCTGACAAGAAAAGCAGAGCTTTAGACTGGATGGGTAAAAAAAGTTTGCTCCTCAACCACTTTAGCTGTGAGGGCATTGAATTGTCAATTTCATATGATAAAATTTCAGCAGAATGTGTTGAAACTCATTAAACAGAAAATATCTGCCATGCCTGACAGAACACTACCAGAGAATTAACAGACCTCATACAGTCAAGCTCTCAAGGTAGCAAAGCACGCCTTGCATTGTGGTTTTGATGCCTTAGAAGCCTCTACCAGGGCTGCAGGTACAGGATCAGTTATCAGAAGGCATGCCTGGCTAAGGGGAGCAACCTTTGCCTGACCAGGTAAAATCCAAACTTTTATATTCCTCTCTGGATAAAGAGCAGTTGTTTGGCCCCACGGCCGAAGAGGTTATCAAGAAAATGGATAACAAAGCCAAGTCCATTCAGACTGTCAAAGACTTTTGCAGGTGCAACCACCCAGGTTCAGCAGAAACTTCCTTACTAGGTCCCTTCCCTCTCAAGCAAATCCAATACAGAGAAAGGGACGCAGGGACATAACCCCTAGGCCACAGACACACAGCCAACAAAGAACTAGGCCGTTGTCCACTGCTGCTGCTAGGCAGGGGAGTTTTAAGCCCACTTCCTTCACCAGGGACTCTCAGTGACTCCCTACCCTCCCCTTTGCCCCCCAGGTCCCCAGACAAGCTAGGAGGAAGACTCTCCCTCTTCCTAGAAAACTGGCACCCCATCACCTCAGATCTGTGGGTCCTAAAAATTATTACCAGAGGGCACAGATTCTATTTCAAAGAAAAACCAAAGAGGTCAGGTTGCCTAGACGTCCCTGCAAACCAGACAGCAGAAGCTATTTGTCAGATCCAAAAACGTTATGCCCAGGGTGCTTTAGAACCCGTGCCCAAGGGATAGACTGGGAAGGGATTTTACTCAAGACTATTCCTGGTTCCCAGAAAGGAGAGCATATGGCGCCCTATCCTAGACCTCTCCAGCCTGAATCTGTCCCTTCTGGTTCCAAAATTGAAAATGTTGACACTATAAAAACTACTACCCATGCTCCTGCCACAAGCCTGGCTAGTGACCCTAGATCTGAAGGATGCCTACCTACATATTCCTATCAGACAGTCCTGCAGGAGCTACCTAAGGTTGAGAGCAGGGTCCCAGCACTTTCAGTTCTCTGCAGTGCTCTTTAGTTTATCCACTGCTTCCAGAGTCTTTACAAAGTGCTTGGCTCCAGTCATTGCTTACTGCAGGCAGAGCGCCATACACATTTACCCCTACCTCGACAACTGCCTCATTCAGGCAGAAACCAAGGAAAAGCTCCTACAGGACCTCCCCTTTGTGCAGACCCTACTGACCTCACTGAGTTTCACCATCAACCTGGAGGAATCCCAGCTACGACCCACATGAAGGATTAACTTCCTTAGCACCCTACTAGACACAGCCACACAAATGGCCTTCCTACCCCCCCCCCCCCCCCCCCGCCGAAGCAGACTTTTCTTCAGTCCTACATGTTCTTCATGTTTCACTGTTGCAGTCATTACATTTGGGTAATCCTGCTGGTAGGTTGCCCTCAGCCGGCCTGAATTCCAAAGTCTTGGGTCCTGCGTCGGCTGCTGTCACCCCTTTTCTGACGTCAGGTCGTCAGGGGTATAAAAGAAGCAGCCAACGCCATTTTCTTCAGTCTTTCTTGCCGCGCGGTGCCCGAAGCAGAAGCAGTTCACAAGTGCCGGTTGGCCGACTCCTGAGATTTTCGTGTTTGAGTTTCAGATCCGAAGTCTTGAATAAAGCTAAGTACCATATTTGGGAAACTTTTTTCTTGCTCCAGACCAATGTCAGAAAAAGTTAATAATTGTATTTCTTATGGAAAGCAAATACCTCGTGAGGATTTTCATTCTTATTGTATTCCTTGCCTAGGCCCTGATCACAGCGTTACTGGTTGTCAGTTTTGTGCTAGATTTAACCAACGCACTTTTAAGCGTCGGTATGATTTTGCTTTAAACTATTTTGGACGCCGGTTTAATTATCCTGAATGTCGTCGGATAGCCATCCGACTACCGGAGTTTACAAAAAACGCAAAGAAAAACAACCGAGGCCCAAAACCGACGACGAAGCTTCTCTTAAGCCAGTTGCCGGTTCGCCGGTTCTCAGTGAGGCGCTTTCGCAGCCCTTGATGCCCGCAGGCCGCTACCGACTCCCACGTGGAGTCGGCCATGCTGCTGGATATTCAAGGTATTGGAGCCTCGGATGCTAATCCCTCAGATGGGTCCGGAGCCACTGAGCAGGCACTGGCTTCTGAGGGTGTATTCAGACATAAACATCTTTACATTAAAACGACTTCAGCATCAAAGGCAAAGACTAAAGCACCTTCTAAAGCAAGGAAACAAACTCAAGAGCCACGTGGACAGGCCTCTGTGCCCAAAAAACAGGTGCTCAAAATGGCCAAAGACTTGATTACCTTTATCAGGGGTTCCCATCACCCTCCTGATAAGAGGCCTAGGCAAGACACTGACTATGAATCTTCAGATCAGGTTTCTATTTCTTCTGATTCCTCTTCTGATCAGGAATATTCTCTTCCCCACTATGAGGATTCTGATGCTGAAGAATCTATACCTTCAGCATCTCCTCCTGAGGACTATTCCATTGGGGAAATCTTGCATACCATGAGGGAACATTTCCACTGGAAAAGCCAAGATTTTTCAAAATCTAAAAAGAGGCTCAGGGATTTTCTCTTACTACCTCAGCACAGGCCTCTAGCTATTCCACCTGTGTTAGACATTGTAGATGATGTGCTTTCGGTGTCTAGTCTGACCCCTGACTCCTTACCCCCAGCTCCTGCTAAGCCTGACAGATATTACAGGGTTCCTGACTCACACAAATTTCTTTTTAAAAACCCTGCTGCTGACCCAGAAACTATTTCACAGGGTCCAAAGGGAGTTAAGGCTTCCCCTGCAAAATACCCAACCCCCGCTGACAGGGATTCAAGGGCACTGGATAGATGGGGAAAAAAGGTTTACACATCTGCAACTTTGGCTATAAGGGCCTTAAACTGTCAATTCCATATGCTTAAGTATCAGCAACATGTCATGGGATAACAGAAAATGTTGTTAAATTCTGAATGTGCAGAAAACAAGGAAATGCAGGATTTATTGTATGCAGCAGAACAAGTTGGAAAACATGCTTTGCAATGTGGTTTTGATTCTTCGGAGGCCTCCTGCAGGGCCGCAGTTACGGGTTCTGTAATTAGGAGGCATGCTGGAACAAAATCTGCCTGATCATGTTAAAGTTAAATTACTAGATGAACCTTTGCAGCATGTTACTTTGTTTGGTGTTAAAGAAAATGGAGGACAAAGCTAAATCTATGCAAACTGTCAAAGAATTTTTACAAGTACAGCCACCCAGGTTTAGTAGACACTGGCCTACAAAAAATTGGTCCTTTCCTGTGTCAGACAGACCTCAAAGGGGCAGAACCGGATGCCCTAGGGGTAGATCCCAAGCGCAAGGTCCTTATAGGCCCAAGCAATGGGGTGCTTCTACCTCCAAAGCTGGAGAAGATAGATCACAAACAGTCACAATGACTTCCCCCTGCCTGCACCAAGCACTTATCTTCTGGCAGCACCCTTAGGGGGAAAATTAGCACTTTTTGCTCAAAATTGGCACATCATAACCCAGGACAAGTGGGTTCTAAACATAGTGTCACAAGGATACAAGTTCCATTTCCATACTATGCCAAAGGCAAACGGATGGCCAGATCTGCCAAAAAATCAATGGGCAGAGGCGCAAAAATAAGTCTCATCCCTCATGGACATGGGGGCCATTCAACAAGTACCAGAACAAGAGCAGGGACAAGGATTTTCCTCAAGACTGTTCTTGGTACCCAGAAAGGACAAGGCCTGGAGGCCGATACTGAACACTTTCATGGATATTCCAAAATTCAAAATGTTGACTTTGCAGCAGCTTCTGCCCATGTTGGGCAAGAATGCTTGTTTTGTGACTTTAGACCTAAAAGAGGCATACCTGCATGTTCCAATCAGACAGTCTTGCAGACGATACCTAACATTCAAGGCTGGTTCAATTCATTACCAATTCTCTGCACTGCCCTTTGGCTTATCTACTGCGCCCAGGGTCTTTACAAAGTGCCTGGCACCAGTAATTGCATTCTGCAGACAAAGAGGAATACAAATATATCCTTACTTGGACGACTGCCTCATTCAAGCAGAGAACAAGGACATTCTTCTTCAACATCTGTCGTTTGTGAAAAGACTTGTATCATGCCTAGGGTACACAGTCAACAAAAAGAAATCAAAACTAGTACCCTCACAAGAGAGAACTTTCCTGGGTGCAAGCTTGAATAGAACTGCCCAGATGGCTTATCTCACGCCAGACAAACAAAGGCAACTGACTACCTATTTCAAAATGCTGGCAACAAAGGCCCAGTTATCTGCAAGAAAAATTCTACAGGCTTTGGGCTTCACGTCATCCTGCATCCTACTAATTCCATATGCAAGACTGCATATGAGGAAACTTCAATGGTACCTAAAAAGTGTTTGGACTCAACATTGCCACAGCCTGGAAACAGTCATTACTCTCATTCCCTGCCTGCAACAGGAGCTTCGATGGTGGGCAAAAGCTTGTCACCAGAACAAGGGACAGCCATTCACATTACCTCCAGCCAGGCAGACACTAATGACAGATGCATCAGATTATGCCTGGGGAGCCCACATGGCAGGAAGAGCCATTCAGGGCACATGGTCCTCAAACCAAATGCATCTACACATCAATCAAAAAAAATGTTAGCTGTTCAAAATGCCCAGACAGCCTTCAAGGACCTACTTCATCCAGGATAACTACTGATAAAGACAGACAACACCCCTGTCATGTAGTATATAAACAAGCAGGGAGGCACACATTCTTACCCCCTTTGCAGACTAACCATGACCTTGTGGGACACAGCTTTGACTTACCAAGTACATCTTCAGGCACAATTCCTGCCAGGAAAGGAAAATACTCTGGCAGACGAATTAAGCAGAAACCTCATGGATCCCCATGAGTGGAAGCTGGATCCACAAGTCTTCAGCATGATAACAAGGAAATGGGGATGCCCGAACATAGATCTATTTGCCTCCCCTCTCAGTTACCAATTAAAAAGATTCTGCACAAGGACTTATCACAGACAAGCATGGAAAGTGGACACCCTATCTTTCAGCTGGAAAAACCTATCAGTATATGCCTTTCCTCCACTGCCTCTCCTCCCCAAGGTGCTCCTAAAGGTCAGACAGGAGAAGCCAAAGATGATACTAATTGCCCCAGACTGGCCACGCCAGTACTGGTATCCAATACTAAGGAACTTATCTCTATGCCCGGCTTGGACCTTACCTCAAACTACTGTCCCAGCAAAACAATCAGATCATGCACAGCCAACTCAGGACATTAAACTTGGCAGCATGGCAAGTAATGTAGACATACAAAAAGCACCTCTCAGTAAAGCTGTGATGGATGTCATTCTGGAAGCCAGAAGGCCTAGTACTAGAAAGTCTTATGATGGAAAATGGAAGAGATTATCTGCCTGGAACCAGGCACAAGGAACTGATACAGTGGTACCAAATATTCCTCAGATTTTGCAATACTTAATTGAGATGCTGGACAAAGGCCTATCTTTTTCATCTATTAAAATTCATGCCTCTGCCATTTCGGCTCATTAGAATACAGAGACACCATTTTTTTCTCACCCTTTATTAAGGCAGTACCTCAGAGAAGCCAGAAATTTAAGGCCCCCAAGAAGACTACCAGTACCTACATGGGACCTCAACTATGTCTTGGAAAAGCTCACCCTGCAGCCTTTTGAGCCAGCTGCCACAGCTGATATGAAGTTTTTATCTTGGAAAACAGCTCTGCTCTTAGCAATTACTTCTGCAAGACGAGTTTCAGAGCTACAGGTGCTCACGGCTGTGGAACCTTTCATCATTTTTCATCCATTCAGAGTCTCCCTGAGGACAAACCCAACATTTATGCCTAAAGTAGTGTCCAGTGTGGCCCTCAACCAAGCCATCCATCTGCCTACCTTTTACCCAAATCCATAGAACAAGGGGGAGAGAATTCTGCATTCTTTGGACGTACACAGACAGCTTAGATTCTACTTGGACAGAACCAAAGCTTTCAAGAAAACAGAGCAATTACTAGTGGCATATGTTGCAGGATCACAAGGAAAGCCTATCTCAAAGCAGACTATTTCTAATTGGTTAGGCCACTGCATTCGTTTCTGCTACTTACACCATGGCAAGCCAGTGCCTAAGGGCATTGGGTCTCATTCCACCAGAGCTGCAGCCACCTCAGCAGCCTTTCTCAGCACAGACATTTTAGAGGCGGCTACCTGGAGTTCAGTGCACACCTTTACAAAACATTATCATCTGCCACTCTACTCTAAATCCAGGGCAGGCTTTGCACTGCAGTTCTGCAGGGCCTCATAGCCGCTCCTACTGCTGTCTAGTTCCAGCCTCCCAACCATAGCTTTGGGACTCTACCCAAATGTAATGACTGCAACAGTGAAACACGAAGAACATAGTACAGTTGTGTACACTTACCATAAATGTCGATGTTCGAGTGTATTCACTGTTGCAGTCCAGGTTACCCACCGGCCTTCCCCCATTTTTCTTTTGGATCTTATCTTTCCTTCTCTGATTTATACTACCTATGTGGTGTATTTGCTTATAGATGAAGGTAAAATTTATATTGATGTATTTCTGAATATATACATAAAGTTTGGCTACCCTTTTTGGGGGCACCTGACACCTGGGGCAAGAAAAACTGAAGAAAATGGCGTCAGCTGCTTTTTTTATACCCCTGACGACCTGACATCAGGGAAGGGGCGACAGCAGCCGACGCAGGACCCAAGACTTTGGAATTCAGGCCGGCTGAGGGCAACCTGCCAGCAGGATTACCCAAATGTAATGACTGCAACAGTGAATATATTCGAAAATCTACATTTATGGTAAGTGTACACAACTGTACTTTCCAACAGCTGGCATACAAGACCCACCTCACAGCAAGGAAAATAATGCAAGCCCTGGGATACATGGCTTCCTCCATCCTGCTGGTACCCATTGCCAGATTGCATATGAGGAAACTGCAGTGGTACCTAAGGAACCACTGGTGCCAACAGTCCCAGTCTCTGGAGCACCAACTGCCACTAATTCCTTGCTTAAGGAAGGAGCTCCTCTGGTGGGCCCAGACTTGGTCCCTGAACAAGGGCCTTCCCTTTGTCCTTTGGCCACACAAACAAACCTTGACTCACGGATGCCTCGGAAATTGCCTGGGGAGCCCACGCAGGAACTCTCCAAACCCAGGCCTTTTGGGAACAGGAGGTTCAAGGTCTCCACATCAACTTGAAAGAGATGCTAGCGGTGCAGAGAACTATCCTAACCTTTCAAAAACATCTGTCACCCAGGGTACTCTTAATCAGGACAGACAACACTACTGTCATGCGGTACATCAGCTAACAGGTGGGCACTCATTCTTACCCCGTGTGTCGCCTTGCCATGGAAATCTGGCAGATAGCCTCGAATCTAGGACTGCATCTCATAGCTCAATACCTGCCAGGGAAGCAAAACACCCTGGCAGATCACTTAAGTAGACAGATCATGGATCCTCACAAATGGCAGATCTGAAGTAGTTAACTTCATTTATTCATCAGCCTGTGGGTATCAGATCCGAATCGGATCCAAGCCGGCAGCCTTATCCAGCTAAAATCTGAGCTCCAAGCTCCTCCCCCTTACCCATAACCCCCTGCCATCCCTCTCTATCCTCAGATCTCATTTGCTGCGGCTTATTCAAGCATTTAGAACGAGTTTCCAAGCATAGGGTTTCATGAGTTATATATAAAAATTTACCTTTTTTTGACCTAGTTTTTAGTTTAATCCATAGATGAGTGAGTGTTGTTTCCCCTTTTCTGTTAAATTGCTAAACTTGTTAGAAATTTTTCTATCTTTTAGTTAGTTTAGTCTTCCCCCCTCCCCCGTGTGTGTAGGTTGGGCCCATCTTTGTTACCATGTCTGAGGCCCCGAAAGCAATTTTTTCCAAATGCACCAAGTGTGGCCATAAGCTATCCCCAGCGGATGGCCACACTCGTGTTATCTGCCTTGGGGTTGACCATCTCTCCTTGGGCTGCACAATTTGTGCAGCCTTCAACCCCAGGGCTTTGAGGGACAGGAGGTCGAAGCTGATTCTGGCAGGACTTCTGCCCTTGGACTCGGCTTCATCCTCTTCTCCCTCAGCGGCACCACTTTCCATCCCTGCTCCCCTGGCTGGGACTCACCCTCCCACCTTAGTCCAGGAGGAGAGGGAATCTAGGAGGGAGAAAAGGAGAGAGAAACACCACAAGCGGTGGGCCGAAACTTCCTCCTCGGCTCCGCCGGCTAAACAGATAGCCTCTCATAGGACGTCCAGGCCTTCTCCTTCCCGGCTCCATGCACCTCATTTTTCCCCGGAGCCGGAGGAGGAGACCCGGTTGCTTTCGAGGTCATCGAGGTGGCACTCCAGGCCAGCCTCGGTGGCCTCGTCTAGATCAACTTGAAGTTTGTCCAATACAGATATGGACTGGATGATGCATAGGTTTCTCCAGGGGCCCAACTGCAGATGGGAGTGCTCCTGCCCCCCCCCTCCGTGGAGGAGCTTGACCCCATTTTTTGCCCTGATTGCTCCTTCTCTGACCCACTTCTGGGGTTCAGAGACATTGGATCTAGGTAGCATCAGAGCCGGGGGAGGCTCGGCGCCGATAGTGCACCCTACTTCGGCTCCGACCACACCCTCGAGTTTGTCGGGTCCCTTTTCGGATCCGAGCTCTCAGAGCCGTGAGCTGAGCTTTGGATCCGGAGGTGTCAGTGTGTCTTCGGCTCCGTCTCGGTCGGAGCATACTGGCCTTTCGGATCCGATTGCATCGGCGCTGGCTCCGGTCCACGCCTCGGCTCCGAAGGTACTGCTCTCGGGTCCTAGAGAGAGCAGTTCTCCTTTGGCATTCGATGTTGTGGAGAGGGTCTTGTCAAGGGATTCAAGACCCCAGGCTCCTGCTACGGTTCCACCCTCCACTCCCTCTCAGATGGGCCTACCTTCCATCACCCGGCCCCAGGGACAGCCTGCGCCTACGTCCCAGATGGTTCCCTTAGAGGAACAGGATGTGGTTGGTGAGGCATCTTCGGACAGCCCCCCCCAAGGAGGTTCCTCACAAACGTAAGTGCAAGAGGGAGGTACTTGGACTTACCTGAGTCCCTGACAGAGGACACAGACTTAAAGGAAGGGGAAGATTCCCCAAGGTCACACCCCGAGGACGTCTCCTTCGGAGACATTGTGGAAATGCTTCATATTAGAGGGGGGTGGTCAGCCCAAAAACCTTTCTCCAATGAGTCTGTGTTTCTGGAGGTGTTTGACGCAGGCCCATCTACCTCTTGGGTGTCCCCTCCCGCCGATCCCCTGGTAGATCTGATCACTACCAGGGCATGGAAGGAACCGGACACTGTGGAGCCCATACCAGAGAGACCAGCCAAAATCCTCAGTCCACCCACAGATAGGACGGTTTGGAGCAAGGGTGCTCCGGTAAATGCCATGTTGGTGGCGGCTGCCACCAAGAAGGAACTAGCCCAGGAGAGTTCCTCGGTCCCTCCCGACAAGGAGTCTCGGACGATGGACCACCTAGGGAAGCGGATGTTTGCTTCAGCTACCTTCTCCGTAAGGTCGCTGAACTATATGGCACATGTGATATGACTCCAGCGGGATCTCATCAAGGAATACGTTGGGTCGCCCCCAGAGTTCATGTCGGCCGAGGATAAGAAATCATTCTCAGCTCGAATGGCCACTCTTAAGTCCATTTCGAACACTTCTATGCGGCTTCTTTCCCATGCTACGGAAGGAGCTGCTAGAGCTAGTGTAATGGGCAATGTTAAGTTGTCAAACTCGCCTTCATTCTTGCTGGATGGGTTCGGAGCCGATCCTCGGCTCCGACTCGGCACTTGCTAAGCTGGAGAACTCATTTTACCTGCTCGAGGCAACCCTTTATCCCATGATGCAAGGCGTGACCACCAGATCTCGTTTGCCGCTTCGTGAAGAGGTCTCCTTTTTTGCCAGCTCAGGTAAAGCTTTATATTGTAAAGATTAGTCAGGGTTTTTTCCTATTTTTTCATTTTTTGAGTATATTCTATACTAATAGATAATCTCCTACCCTATATTCCCTCCCTTTACGTTAGGATTTTTTTCCTGTCTTCAGGCCTTAAGCCTCCCTCTCAGTTAATTCCTGTCAGGTTGTGTGTTGTCTGTTTTTTGGGGGTTAACTGTGTGACTGTTGTGTGTTTGTGTTTTTTTTTGGACATTATTATGTCTAAGGAAGTGAAGGTCTCAGGCTTCAAGAAGTGTGACTCGTGCTGTCAGAAAATGTCTCTGACAGACGGTCACACTTCTTGTGTGTACTGCCTGGGGCCTTTACACCTGCAGGACTCCTGTGCCATTTGTCACTCCTTTAGCCAGAGAGTCCTGCAGGAACGAAGAAACAAATTGATTCTTTGTGGCTTGTTAAAGCCAGAGGGTTCTCCGACCAAGGCTGGGTCGGTTAAACCCTCTAAGCCTTCTAAAGCTCAGGCTGTACTTCCAAAGCCTGCGGCTATGGCTCCGACCGGAGCCGATCTTTCCACTTTGGAAGTTGTTGTGTCGGCGCCGTCTGGCTCCGACACACAGATACCCTTTACTTTGTCGGCTCCGGCCAGAGCCGACGTGTCTTTATCCAGTATTGCAGCCGGTAAGTCTTCGGCTCCATCTGGAACCGAGGGATCGTCGGCTCCGATGGCTCCATCCAGGAAGAGATCTCGGTCTCCTTCCCTAGAGTCGATTTGTTCGGCTCCGGGATCTCCTCTTTTGTCGGAGCGGAGCCATCGGAGCCGATCTTCCAGGCTGTCAGACCACGATTTAGAGAGGGTGGTAAGCAGACTGTTGAAGTCACAGGCACTAGCCCAAATGCTTCATAGCCAACGTCTGCTATTTCTCATCCCCCTGAACTTCCTCCTCCGACTCTCCTTCAGAGTTCGGAGCCGGAGCTTCTCGGAACGGGGACCGTGGGTACGCCGGAGCCGATACTTCCCCTTTCGGCTCCGACGTCTTCGGCTCCGATCTCCTCCATGAGACCTTCTTTGGAGGGATCCGGTCGAGTCTCCCTTGTCGGCTCCGAGGGGGCGAGTGGCATCGGACCCTTGTCCGACCCTGCTCTCCCTCTTGGAGCTTCGGCATTGGTGAGCTCGGCACCGACATCGGCTTCGGAGCCTTCTCTTTTGGTGGGGCCGGGGATTCCTGTTTCTTCGGAGCGGGATTCTTCTGGCCTCCCTGGGAGAGGAGCCTTCGAGGTGATGAGGAGTGTCCTAGCCCCTGAGCTAGGTCAACGGTCTATTCCTTTAGCTCCTCCATCTTCAGTGCCTGTTGATGTCTCTTGCCAGTCTCTTGCTCCCGGATCCAGAGATCCATCACCCCAGGTTTCCCCATTGGGAATAACTTCCTCTTCCGAGGTTTCTCCTGATCCTGCAGCGGAACCCCCGCATAAGAGGACGTGTAAGAGGAAGCACACAGACTCCCCTGAGTCTACTACATCAGATACCGACTTAGATGAGTCGGAGGGTTCCCCACGGTCCCCCTCTGAGGATGTCTCCTTTTCAGACATCCTGGAACTCCTTAAGCAGAGGGGGAACTGGCCTTCCATTAACCCCATTGAGGATGAGTCGGTATACCTGGAGGCTTTTGGAGCTCGACCCTCCACCTCCTGGGTGTCTCCGCCTTTCAACTCACTCATGCAAGTAGTGGCTCGGAAGGCGTGGGCAGCCCCGGATTCTGTGGAACCAGCTCCTAGGAGGCCCTCCAAATTTATTACAGCCCCTGCAGACAAACAGTTTCTTTCTAAGGGCGTCCCTGTTGATGCTATGGTGGTGGCGGCGGCCACCAAGAAGGAACTTGCTGATCCTTCTGTGCCTGTCCATCCTCCTAATAAGGATTCTAGGACCATGGTTAGGTACGGCAAGCAGATGTTTTCTTCAGCGACCTTTGCTATGCGTTCGATGGACTACCTTTGTCACTTTACCAGACTTCAGAGAGACATTCTCAAGGAACTAGGTGAAGTGGTTCAGGATCCTTCGGCGACTGGGTCTCAGGAAAAGATTGCCTCACAGCTAGGAATCCTCAATTCTTTGACTAACTCCTCCATGCGGCTCATTTCTTATGCAGCCGATGGGGCGAATAGGGCCGCAGGCACAGGAGTGGCGCTTAGGCGTCAGGCCTGGATGCGGCTTTGTAATTTTGCAGACCCCTTTAAGGCGTCCTTCACCAATACTCCCTTTGACGGTTCGGCTTTGTTCGGGCCTCAGGTGAAGGATACTTTGACCAGGTGTGAACAAGACGGCAAGATCCTTTCTGCCGTAGGAGTCCATTTCTCCACCCCTTCAAGACCCTATCCAAAGGGTCAGAAGGGAGGGAAAATGTGGTTCCGTAAATCTCAAGGAGTCACGCCGGACACACGTGGTCAGTTCACCCCCAGAGGCAGAGGGGGTAATAATAATAGGCGACGCCCTAGGGGCAGAGGGGGTCCGCAGAATCAGGGTAGCAGGGAGACTCTCCCTGATAAACCCTTCCAGCATCCCTGAGGTGTTGCCCAACTGTCCACCCTTGGAGGCAGTCGGGGGAAGATTGTCGCTGTACCCAGTAGCCTGGCATTCCCTCTCTCAAGACAAATGGGTACAGTCGATCATATCCGAGGTCTACAATATCCCTTTCGAGAGGTATCCCGTTCCTCATCAATCCCTTCCAGACGTCTCACCCGGTCTAAGGGAATTGGCAAAGCAGGAGGTATCAAAGCTCCTAGCAAAAAGAGCCATCCAAATAGTGCCAGCAGACCAAGTAGGATCCGGCATCTACTCAAGATTATTTTTGGTCCCCAAAAGGACTGGAGATTGGAGACCAATTTTAGACCTCAGCAAACTAAACAGATTTGTCAAGAAGGCAAGGTTCCGGATGGTCACGCTTCAGTCCATTCTACCCTTTTTGGGCAAGGACAACTGGATGTGCTCAATAGACCTTCAGGATGCGTACTATCATATAAAGATTCACAGGCGCTCCAGAAGGTTTCTCTGCTTTCGGCTGGGGGCCAGACATTTTCAGTTCAGAGCCCTGCCCTTTGGCCTCACTACAGCCCCCAGAGTGTTTACCAAATGTATGGCAGTGGTTACGGCTCATCTGAGACGTCAAGGATTCCAGGTGTTTCCGTATCTAGACGACTGGCTCCTCTCCGCCACCACCAGGCATCAACTTCTCAAGGCCAGAGACTACACTCTGCAAACCTGCAAACAATTGGGGATTTCAATAAACTTCAAAAAATCTTCTCTGTCGCCTTGCCAATCTGTTACCTTTATAGGCGCAGAATTAAACACTTGTCAGTATGTCAGCCAGACTCACAAAGCAAAGAATTCTGGACATTCAGAGGTATGTTCGGATCATATTACTCAGCAAGAAGATCAGAGCCAAATTTGTCCTGAAGGTTCTGGGTCTTATGGCTGCGGCCATTGTTCTACTGCCATTAGCCCGCTTACACATGCGTCTTCTGCAGTGGATGTTGTTCACTCAGTGGTCATTCCAGCAGCTCCCCATGAGTCACGAGATTTTTGTCACGCAGTCGTGCAAGAGTCATCTAATCTGGTGGATGTCTTCTCCTCTGCTCCATCAGGGCCGACTGTTTGTTCCCCCAGTTCCGGTTGCCACAGTCACTTCGGATGCCTCTCTGATCGGGTGGGGGGGGCATTATCAGGGCAGGATGGTCCATGGGACTTGGCAACCCATAGAATACCATCTGCACATAAATGTCCTAGAGATGAGAGCAGTGCTTTTAACGTTGCAAGCCCTCAGTGACTTTCTTCCCTTAGGGACTATTGCAGTTCAGACGGACAACATGTCTGTAGTCTGGTATATCAACAAGCAGGGCGGGACCAGGTCCTACCCACTGTATCGAGAAGCTCTCAGACTTTGGCAATGGGCGATCTCATCTCATCGGTTTCTGATAGCAACGCATATCCCCGGGAGATCCAACCTCTTAGCGGACAGACTGAGCAGAGCTATTCTCATGCCACACGAGTGGTCTCTCAAGCAAACGGTAGTGGACGAGATATTTCAGAAGTGGGGCTTCCCTTCCTGCGACCTTTTTGCTACACCCCAAAACAGCAAATGCCCAGACTTCTTCACCCTTTTTCCTCTACCAGGCCATTCCCCGAGAGACTCTTTAACCCAGGATTGGCCCCGGGGACTTCTGTATGCCTTTCCTCCATTTCCACTGATACCACAACTTATTCAGAAAGCTACCGTATTGAGAGCCAAGTTGATCCTCATTGCCCCTTACTGGCCTCGACAAATTTGGTTTCCGTCCCTGCATCGTCATCTCCTAGCGCAGCCTTGGCATCTGGACCCAGTTCCAGACCTTCTGATCCACCAGTCGGGTCAACCACACCGGGCCATTCGTTCTCTCAACCTCACTGCTTGGTTGCTCCACTTCCTTCCTTAGCCGGGCTTCCTATGATCTCTAACCCCGTTAGGAATATCATAGTAGCTTCTTTAAAGTCATCCACCAGAAAGATTTATGCTAGTAAGTGGAAACGCTTTTCTTTATGGGCAAAGTCTAAACACTTAGATCCCTTTACTGCTCCAGTGCATTCAGTTCTGGATTTCTTAGCAGATATTTTTCAATCAGGGTCTTCTGCTTCTACAGTTAAAGTCCAATTGGCAGCAATCTCTAATTTTCATGTTGGTTTAGCAGATCAAAACATAATGTCCCACAAACTTTGCAAAGCCTTTCTCAGAGGTATATTTCTCCTGAAGCCTCCAGTCAGAGATCCCCCTCCGCAGTGGGATTTGAACTTAATGCTGGCATCCTTGATTCTATCCCCCCTTCGAACCGGCTGCTACATGCTCCTTAAAGTTTCTTTCCTGGAAAACAATTTTCTTGGTGGCTGTTACTTCAGCTAGAAGGGTTTCTGAACTTCAGGCCCTTTGTGTCCGTTCCCCTTACTTGGTTTTTCACAAAGATAGGGTATCTTTAAGACCTAATCCATCTTTTTTGCCCAAAGTTGCTTCCCAGACGAATCTTAACCAATCTATTGATTTACCAGTTTTTTTTCACTAATTATTCAGACAAAGCTGAACAAAGACTTCATTGCTTAGATGTCCATCGTCAACTCAGATATTATTTGGACAGAACTAAACAGTTCAGAAAATCTGATCAACTATTCCTTTCTTATGCAGAGAATAGAAAAGGTCTCCCAGTCTCTAAAGTGACCTTATCCAGATGGCTGTCTTCTATCATTTCTTATGTTTATCATCTTAGAGGCAAGCAACTGTCCTCAAAACCAAAAGCACATTCTACCAGGAGCCTATCCACATCCACAGCCTTTCAGGATAGGCTACCTATTGACACAATTTGTGCAGCAGCCACTTGGACCACTCCTCACACCTTTGTCTCTCATTACAAATTGGACTTGGCCTCCAGGGACAGGGCTAGGTTTGGTTCCACAGTTCTCAAGAGTCTGTTCCATTGAGCCACCCAGGATAGAGGTGCTAGGGACACGGTCCCATCCAGCAAGAATGAAGGCGAGTTTGACAACTTAACATTTAGAAGTTATGTACATACCATAACGTTCCATGTTAGTTGTCTTCTCTCGCCTTCTTTCTTGCGTCCCTCCCTCCTTCCCCCTGGCCTGGACTGATCTTGAGATTGTACCTTCCTTTTTTTTGGGGGTGTTGTCACCCTTTTCAAGAGTTCACAGTAGGAAGAGTCATTATTGTTAGTGGCCATCGGCCTAGTTTCTCCTACATTTAGTATCTTCTTCCTTGGAAAGAAGTGTTCTTGGCAGGGTTTTCTTCTAGCTACCAAACGAGATCTGAGGTAGTCACGCCTTGCATCATGGGATATAGGGTTGCCTCGAGCTGGTAAAATGAGTTCTCGAGCTTAGCAAGTGCCGAGTCGGAGCCGAGGATCGGCTCCGAACCCATCCAGCAAGAAAGAAGGTGAGAGAAGACAACTAACATGGAACATTATGGTATGTACATAACTTCTAATTGTCTTACGGCGGCATGCTTGGCTCAGTCTCTGCGACTTTGCGGAACCCTTCAAGGCGTCCTTTGCAAATGCCTTTTTTGACGGCTCTTCGCTGTTTGGCAAGACCGTCCGCGACACGCTGGTCCAGAGCGAGAAAGACAGGAAGACTTTGTCTGCCGTCGGGATCCGCTTCTCGGTTCCCCAGAGGTCCTTTTCCAGGAACCAAAGGGGACAAAAGAAGATGTGGTTCCGGAAATCTCAACAGTCCCATTTCGCTCCGATCCCCTCGTCCTTCAGAGGCAGAGGAGGACAGGGTGGACGCCAGCCCAGAGGCAGAGGGGGACTGAAGAATTTCGGGTCGAGAGAACCTTTTTCGGATCGGCCCGCACAGCAGCCCCGAGGGGTTACCCAACTGTTCCACTCTGGAGGCAGTCGGGGGGGGGGGCGTTTCTCGAGGCACCTATCAGTTTGGGAGTCCATTACAATAGATCGCTGGGTGCTTCGAATCATATCCAGAGGTTACACTATCCCCTTTCTGAATCTCCCTCTCAGACCCCGGAGCCTCCCCGATGTCCCACCCAATCAAAGGGAGGCAGCAGCCACAGAAATAAAGCATCTGCTAGAAAAAAGAGCAATCCAGCCCGTCCCTCAAGATCAATCCGGATCAGGCTTTTACTCCAGGTTCTTTCTGGTGCCAAAAAATCCTCGACCTGTCCACTCTAAACCTGTCGGTTGCCAAAGAAAAGTTCCGGATGGTCACCATTCAATCCATTCTCCCACTCCTGCAGGAGAACGACTGGTTGTGCTCTATAGACCTCAAGGATGCGTACTACCACATTTTGATGGACAGCCGATCCAGAAGGTTTCTACGCTTCTGGCTGGGACCCAGCCACTATCAGTTCAGGGTCCTCCCCTTTGGTCTCACCACAGCCCCAGGGTGTTCACCAAAGTTATGGCAGTTGTAGCGGCCCACCTGAGGCTTCAGGGAATACAGGTCTTTCCGTACCTAGATGACTGGCTCCTGACCGCCCCCACCAGGCATCTACTAAGTTCAGCCAGGAATTACTTCCTTCACTTGGCCTCTCGTCTGGGAATCTCAATCAATCTCAAGAAATCCTCCCTTCAACCAACTCAAATCTTGGATTTCATAAGGGCCAGGATAGACACAAACCTGTTGAGGGTCTTCCTAACTCCGGGCAGGCTTCAAACTTTGACACTCCACGTGCTGGCCCTCCTACAATCCTCTGCTCCTCCAGCAGAATTGGTCATGAGGGCGCTAGGTTCCATGGCTGTGGCCATCAATCTGTCAGCCCTAGCTCGTCTAAACATGAGGGTCCTACAATGGACCTTGCAGGTTCAATGGTCCATCCTGCAACATCCGCTAAGTGCATCTATCCCCCTCAACAAGGTTTGCAGGAAATCCCTACTCTGGTGGATCCAGTCCTCGGATCTCCGGGAAGGGCGCCCCTTCTCAATGTCCCCACCCCAAGCCACAGTGACCACGGACGCTTCTCGCCTCGGGTGGGGGGGGGTCACTGCATGGGCAGAACCGTCCAGGGCACGTGGACCCACTCGGAGACCTTGTTGCACATCAGTGCCTTAGAGATGAAGGCGGTGCTTTTAGCGTTGCAAGCACTCCAGGCTCTTCTTCCCTTAGGGACAATTGCAATTCAAACAGACAACATGTCAGTAGTCTGGTATAACAACAAATGGGGGAACCAGAGCCTATCCGCTTTGTCGAGAGGTCATGAGAGTTTGGGAATGGGCGATCGCCACCAACTGCTTTCTCATAGCAATGCACATCCCAGGTCAGTCGAACATTTTGGCAGACAGGCTGAGTCGAACCATCCTCTCACCATACAAGTGGTCTCTGAACGCGAGAGTAGCGAAGCAAATCTTCCTCAAGTGGGTTCAACCTTGCTGCAATCTCTTTGCATCGCCTTCGAACGCAAAGTGCAGCGAGTACTTTGCTCTACTTCCCCCACCAGGGGAATCCCCCAGAGACTCTCTAGTGCATGTTTGGCCATCCGGTCTACTTTATGCTTATCCGCCTCTTCCTCTGATGGTAAAATTCCTGCAGAAAGCTCGTCGGTTGGGGAGCAGAGTGATCCTCATAGCCCCATTCTGGCCTCGTCAAATGTGGTTCCCTTGCCTATGGTCTCATCTAGTGAATCCTCCATGGATTTTGGATCCCACTCCAGATCTGATATCTCACCCCCTAGGGTTAACAACCCCAAACCTGGACAATCTCAAGCTCACAGCTTGGTTGATCCAGTTCCAATAATAGCTAGGACTCCCGGCATCTCCTCTTCTGTTAAGGCTATCTTAGTAGCCGCTCATAAACCTTCTACTAGAAAGGTCTATAAGAGCAAATGGAAACGTTTTTCGATCCGGGTGGAACATAGAAATTTGGATCCCTTTACAGCCCAGATACCAGCTGTATTAGATTTTTTTGTCATATTTATTTGACCAAGGTGCCAGCTCCTCTACGGTCAAAATCCAATTAGCAGCGATTTCCCACTTTCATGTGGGAAGTGATCCCAGTCCTTTAGCTTCTTCTAAGATCTGCAAGACTTTCTTAAAAGGTACTTTCTTGTTAAGACCTCCTGTTAATTATGCGGTCCCTATGTGGGATTTAACCCTTGTCCTCCAGGCTCTTACTGGCCCTCCCTTTGAACCTGCAGCTTCGGTGGATCTAAAATATTTTTCTTGGAAAACGGCCTTTCTCATTGCTATCACTTCGGCTAGAAGGGTTTTGGAGCTTCAAGCCCTTTGTGCCAAACCTCCATACCTGGTCTTTCATAAAGACAGAGTTTCCCTCAGAACCAATCCGTCCTTTTTGCCTCAAGTTGCCTCTGACTCCAACATTAATCAATCTATCAATTTACTGTTTTTTTTCCCAAATTATCATAACAAAGGTGAATACAAATTACATTCTTTGGACGTGCACAGACATTTGAGGTTCTACTTACACAGGACTGCTGAACATAGGAAATCTGAGTAACTCCTTGTATCCTTTGCTAAACCTTTTTTGGGTAAACCTGTGTCAAAAACTACATTGCCCAGATGGATTTCCCAATGTATACTTCTCACATATAAGAGTTCTGGCCGACCTGAACCTGTCGGAGTTCACGCCCATTCTACTCGATCGATTTCTACTTCTGCTGCCTTTTGGTCCAGAGTGTCCTTGGATGGCATTTGTTCAGCAGCCACTTGGGCTTCATCCCATACCTTTATTACCCATTACAAGTTGGATATAATTTCCTGAGGGAGGGCGTCCTTTGGCTCTGCAGTGCTTCGGAATATTCTTCCATGAGGACCTTCCAAGTTTTTGGTAGCTGGGGACTCTGTCCCACAGGTTGATGAACAAATTAAGTTAATTACTTCAGATAAAGAAGTTATGTACTCACCATAACGTTCCATCTGAGTAGGTAACTTCATTTGTTAGCAACCAACCCCCCCCCCCTCCGTCCCCCTAACCTGTAGTTCATCCTTTTAGGATCTTTGTGCTTCCTTTCCAGATGACATCAGGTTAGGATGTTTAGCTGATCCTTTGTTTTGTAGTATTTTATAATACATTAGCAAACTCGATCTGAGGACAGAGAGGGATGGCAGGGGGTTATGGGTAAGGGGAGGAGCTTAGAGCTCGGATCTTAGCTGGATAAAGCTGCCGGCTCAGATCCGATTCAGATCCGATACCCACAGGTTGCTGACAAATGAAGTTACCTACTCAGATGGAACGTTATGGTGAGTACATAACTTCTTTTTGCACAGGGAGATGATTTTACAGATCAGTTGCATCTGGGGAACCAGACATAGACCTTTTCGCAAGCTACCAGAACCATCAACTGATCAAATTCTGCTCAAGACAGTTTCACCAAGAAGCCTGGAGGGTGAGCGCCCTGTCCTTCCCCTGGGGCAGCCTGTTTGTGCATGCTTTTCCCTCACTTCCTGTGATACCCAGGGTACTACTCAAGATCAGAGAGGAAGGATGAAGGACTGTCCTAATTGTTCCAGACTAGCCAAGGCAACACTGGTACCCCATGCTCCTCAGAATGAACATGCATCCTCCCTTTCCCCTGTCCTCCACTGCATTCCTTCTCGCACAACAAGGAGGGAAGCTCATGCATCCAGGCCTGGCCACACTCAAGTTAACAACATGGCTGATTCCTCTAATGTAGATAGCTTTTCAGTCCTTTTCAGTCCTCAGCAGTCAGGTGTTAGACATTACTAAGGAGGCTCGTAGACCCAGCACCAGAAAATCTTATTCCTCTAAGTGGAAGAGAATCACCTGCTGGTGCACCAGCAGGGGCACTTAAGGCACTGCAGCCTCTTTACCACTGGTTCTGAACTACCTGGCAAAGCTCCTCCATAAGGGTTTGTCTTGCTCCTCTATCAAGACTCATGCTTCGACTGTCTCAGCCTGCGTCCAGGCAGATCAGCCTTTATTCTCTCAACATCTCTTGAACCAATTCCTCAGAGGTGTGGCTCACATCAGACCACCTAGAAAGCCACATGCACCAGCTTAGGATCTAAACTTTGTTCGGGAAAAGCTGACTCTACCCCCTTTCAAGACAGCTTCCTCAGCAAATCTCATATACCTCTCTCGTAAAACTGCCCTTTTGCAAAGCCATCACTTCTGCTAGGAGGGTATCTGAGCTCCAGGCTGTTATGGCCACTGAGCCCGTCATCATCTTTGATGCGGACAGGGTCTCTCTAAGAACCAGCCCCTCCTTTATGCCTAAGGTGGTCTCTGATGTAACCCTTAACCAGGCCATACACCTACCTATTTTCTTTCCGAAACCAACAAATACAGGGGAGAGAATTATGCATTTATTATTTTTTATTTATTTACATTTGTTGACTGGGAGTGTCCGACTGGACGTAGGTAGGTCCATTTTCAGCAGAGGCCCGGGGAGAAAAGCTCCACAGTTAAAATATACAGACAGTAGTTACATTGGATTTGCATAACGATTAACAATTTGATTAACATAGCAATTAATTACAAACATAGTTACAGATGAAGAACATAGTACATCAGTAGACAACTAGAATCTTTATCTGTGAAGTAAATAACAAACGTTCACAACTGTTACAATAAGAAGTTCCTGCTGTATAATAAGTAATAAGCTTATGAGCATCCAAGCTTGCTATAATCAAGGTAGTTAGTGGGGTGGAAAGAAAGGTAGTGGTTGGATGGGGTGGATGAAATTAGAGTGGGAGTTGCAAGGGCATAGCCAGCATGTTTTTAGGTGCGCTTTTAGTGAAGTTTTGAAGTGAGTGCATGATGGTACGGAAGTAATTGTGGGTGGGAGGGAGTTCCATAATTTGGCTATGGCACAAGAGACTAGTGCTTCACCAGCAGTTATTGGCTTTAGTGATCTGCAAGTGATTTTTGTTGCTGGATCTTAGTGGTCTGGTGGTGTGGTAGGGTTGGAGTAGATTCTGGAGGGATGGGACATTTAGTGGGTGGTTTACTAGTTGTGGGCGAGTGAGAGTTGATACCATTGAAGGAGGTGAGGGAGTTCAAGCCAGCCCAGTTCAGCAAGTGAGAGACGGTGGTGACTACGATAGGATGCCCCTGTGGCGAATTTGGCAATTGTGTTGTAGCAGGTCTCTAGCTTGTTTAGATCGGATTGCCTTAGATTGGTATATATTGGAGAGGCATAAAGTAGGGTGGAGATAAGGTGGGAATTTGCTGTTGAAATCTTTGCTGCGTTGGTGAGAAGTTGCTTATTTCTGTATAACACTCCTAGTTTTTTGTGGACTTTTATTATGGTCATGGATATGTGAATGTCAAATTTTAGTTTCTTGTCTATTTCCACTCCTAGCAATTTAGTGTGTTATGTTAGGTGTATAGTGGTGTTGTCTTTTGCTGTGATGTTAAAGTGAGAGTTGTTTTGAGTATGTTTGGTGGGCTGGAAAATGAGTAGTTTAGTTTTGTTTGGGTTGAGTATTAATTGGGCATCGGATGATCAAGTTTCAACAGAGGAAAAGGCTTCCTGTGTGACTTTTTGCAGTTTGGGTAGGGACTGGGCTGAGCAGATGATGGTTGAGTTGTCTGCGTATTGTATGAGTGTGCCACGTTTGGTGGCAGAGGCTAGATTATTGGTGAAAATAGAGAATAGTAGGGGTTCAAGGATGGATCCTTGGGGAACCCCTATAGAGGCAGGTAGTTGGGGAGATTTGTCATTCTGCCATACAACTGATTGTTGGCGGTCAGACAGGTAACTCTGAAACCAGTTGGTGACTGATTGAGAGAAGGATAGGTTATTGAGGACAGAGATGAGTTGTTTGTGTGGGACCATGTCAAATGCTTTAGATAGGTCTAGGAAAGTAACAGAGGAGAGAGAGCCATTGTTTTTACGCTGAAGAATAGTGTTAGTAAAGGAGAGTTAAGGCAATGGTTGTGCTATGTTTTGGTCGGAAACCATGCTGAGTATTGGAAAGGAGGTTGTTAGTAAGGAAGTAGTCTGAGACCTGAGCTGAATGCATCTCTCTAGTATTTGAGTATATTGTATTTTGCATACCTTAGATGTGCACAGACAGTTAAGATTTTACCTTGACAGGACCAAATCACTCAGGAAAACTGACCAGCTCCTGGTTTCATTTGCCCCTGGGGCAGAGGGGAAACCCATTACTAAGTAGACCATTTCCAAATGGATCTCTCATTGCTTACATTTGTGCTACACCTTCCATGGAAAAGGTCCTCCCAAAACCATCAGATCCCATTCCACAAGAGCAGCCTCTACCTCCACAGCCTTTCTGAGGGGGGTTCCTACCAAGGAAATTCTGGAAGCTGCTTCTTGGACATCTATACACACTTTCACAAAGCACTACCAGCTAGCTACATTCTCCAAAACAATGGCAGGATTTGCATCTGCAATCCTGCAGGGCATGCTGTCATACCCATAATTTATATAGCTTTCATGCACCCACTTCCTCAGCTTTGGGATTCTTCCCACAAGTGATGACTGCAACAGTGAAACATGAAGGACATAGTACAGTTGTGTACAGTTACCATAAATGTAGATGTTCTAGTGTATTCACTGTTGCTGTCCTGTGTCCCTCCCACCTACCCCCTTTCTTGCCTAATTTATACATCTTATCTGGGTCTCCAACCCTTTGGGGGCAAGAAAAACTGATGTAATGATGTCGGCTGTCTCGCTTTATAGCCCTGATGACCTGACGTCAGCCACACTCGCAGAACAGCCGACACAGGAGTTAAACCTTTACTCTGGTATTCGGGCCGGGATAACCCACAACTGATGACTGCAACAGTGAGTACACTCCAGCATCTACATTTATGGTAAGTATACACAACTGTACTTTTTCTTCAGTGACATTTGCTCTTAGATCGCTAAACTATTTGACTCATTTTCCGAGATTACAGAGAGATTTCCTGAAAGAGCTAGGAGATGCTCTATAAGGTACAGTAGTTGTGGGGGTGTCAGACAAAGTTTCCTTCCAACTCTGCACCTTAAACTCTGTGGTTAACTCCTCCATGAGGCTTATTTCTTATGTAGCAGATGGAGCGAGTAGAGCAGCGGGTTCAGGAATTTCCCCTGTGGAGACATTCCTGGATGCACTTGTGCAACTTTGCAGAGCCCTTTTAAGTCCAACTTTATCAGCGCCCCTTTTGATGGATCATCACTTTTCGGAATGAAAGTTAAAGATACACTCACCAGGTGCGAGCAGGAAGGAAAAACTCTCTCTGCCATTGGAGTACATTTTTTCCCTACCTTCTAGACCTTACCCCAAAAGTCAAAAGGGAGAAAGGAGGTGGTTCCGAAAATCCCAGAGTTTTTTCAAGATGCACGTGGTGACACTTCCCCCAGGAGCTGAGGGGGAAGCAATAATGGGAGATGCTATAATCGCAGCAGAGGGGGTCCGCAAAATCAGGGCGACCAAGATTCTTTTCACAGTAGTCCCTTTCAGCGCTTCTGAAAGGAGGTCCATCTGTCCACCTCTGGAGGCAGTCCAGGGGTCGCTTGTCTTTGTACCCAGAAGCCTGGTCAAAAGACAAATGGGTACAAAGTACCGTGTCCAGAGGCTACTCCATACCCTTTTCCTTTCCCCTCCCAAACATGAAAAATGTTCTGGACGTTCCACACAGTCAGATGGAACAAGCAACTCTAGAGATTCAAAAGTTGCTAGACAAGAGAGTCATGCAAACAGTCCTCACAGACCAAATAGGATCCGGAACTTACTCAAGGTTCGTTTTAGTTCCGAAGAAAGCGGGACTGGAGACCCATTCTGGATCTCAGCAGATTGAACAGATCAGTAAGAAAAACAAAGTTCCGGATGGTGACACTGCAGTCAATTCTTCCCTTTTTGGGAGAAGACAATTGGATGTGCTCTGTAGACCTCCAGGATGTGTACTACCACATAAAAATGGACAGGCCATCCAAAAGTCACCTGCGCTTTTGGCTGGGAGCCAGTCATTATCAGTTTCGAGCCTTGTTCTTTGGTCTCACTACAGCCCCCAGAGTGTTCACCAAGTGTATGGCAGTGGTCACGGCTCACTTGAGACTTCTGGCATTCCGAGTGTTTCCGAGTGTTTCCGTATCTAGACGACTGGCTCCTAACCACCCCCACCAACCATCTACTACAAAAAGCAAGAGACATCACATTACTTCTCTGCTGTCACCTAGGCATCACGATAAACTACGAAAAATCTACCTTGTTGCCATCTCAACATATCATTTTTATAGGAGCAAACTTAGACACATCACATATAATGGCAAAACTTCCTACAGAAAGAGTTCTGATTTTAAGTCCGCAAATCTTGAAACTTTTCTCAAAAACAAGGGTACAAGCAAAAACAATTCTGCAAGTCTTGGGAACCATGGCAGCAGTGATGAACTTAGTCCCCATTAGCACAGATGCACATTAGAATACTGCCGTGGCTTCTGTTCACACAGTGGTCGCTGTAGGAACTACCCATGTCTCACCAAATCCTAATAACAGAATCCTGCAAAAAAAGATTTTCTCTGGTGGCTTCACTCCACTCGTGACATCAAGTCTACCATTTGTCCATTTGCAGCCTTTGGCCACTGTAACCATGGATGCCCCCAACACAGGGTGGGGGGGCATTATCTGAGCAGGACAGTCCAAGGCACTTGGCAAGATCACGAGGTCCATTTGCACATCAGTGTCCTAGAGATGATAGCAGTACTTTTGGCGCTGCAGGCACTACAGGACTGTCTTCCACCGGGAACTATTGCAATACAAACAGACAGCATGTCACTTGTTTGGCACATAAACAATGAGGAACCATATCCTACCCCCTTTGTCGAGAGGCCCTGAGAATATGGCAGTGGGTGACCTCCTACCAACACTTTGTTAGCAACACACATCCCGGAGAAGTCTAACGTGATAGCAGACAAACTCAGCAGGGCAATTCTGATGCTTCACAAGTGGTTCCTAAAACAAGAAGTAGTGGAGATGATTTTCCACAAATGGGGCCATCCTTGCTGTGACATTTTTGCCACATCCACAAATGGGGTCACCAAGTGATGCACTTGTACATGATTGACCCTAGGGTCCCCTTTACACCTTACCCTCCTTTCCTTTGATACCCAAAGTTCTTCAGAAAGCCAAATAATTGAGAAGCAGGTTCCTATTATGTGATCAAAGTTTTGAAACTTCGAACACGGCAATATCGAACTTGTCTGTTCAAAGTTTCAAAACTTCGAACACGGGGAAAAGAACAAATAAAAGATGCAACAATAAACTAACTGTTGCAAGCAGGGGGCAAGCCCCACTGCACCCCCCACATCCCCTGCTCTTTAAATATACCAACTCCGAGATTGCACTACAGTGCAGTAAAGGGAAATATTCCCTTTCCGCACTATAGTGCGGTCTCGGAGTTGGTATACTTAAAGAGCGGGGTGGTGCAGGGAGGCTTGCCCCCCTGCTTGCAACAGTTAGATGTCCTTCAAGGATGCATCTGCAGTCATAACATATGGGTTGTCCTGCCTCGGGCAGCCCTTCGGTCGGCCGGATTCCAAAGTCTGGGTCTGGCCTCGGCTGATGTCACACTTTCCCCGACGTCAGAGCTTCTGGGGTATAAAGGCATCAGCCGACGCCATTTTCCTCAGTCTTTCTTGCCGGTGCCCAGCAGAAGCTGTTCGCAAGTGCCGGTCGGTCAGATCCAGAGATTTCAGCTACCGAAGACTTCTAAAAAAGCTAAGTACCCCGTTGGGGACTCTTTCTTGCCTCAGCCGATGTCAGACAAAGTAAATAATTGTTTAACTTGTGGGAAACAAATACCTCATAAGGATTTCCATTCTTACTGCCTTCCTTGCTTAGGCCCAGACCACGACGTATCAGCTTGTTTAGCTTGTGCCTCCTTCAACCGACGGACTCTTAGACGTCGGTCGGAGTTTGCAGAAGAGTTTTTTGGATCCGCTTTTGCATATAAAATGCCGTCGGAGACTCCGACTACACATTTAGCCAAAAAACGCAAGGAAAAGGACCGACACTCGCGGCCCGCGGTTTCGGCTGAATCCACGGTTAGACCTACCGCGAGTGTCTCGCTTTCGGCTGAAACCGAGTCCTCGGTTCTTACTTCTGCCGAAATCATACCTCCGACAACCGAGGCCAGAGAGGCCCCGGCTGCGTCGGCTACAGAAATCCCTACCGAAGAAGCAAGCGCACAAGAATTGTCCGACACCATTCCATTACTGTTGCATCCTTTTTTTCTTTTTTTTTTTTTTTTTTTTTTTTTTTTTCTTGTTCGAACTTCAGCAAGTTTTACTATATGGTTTCCACCATAAAGGATTCGAACTTGTTGAAGTTCGATAATATAATAGGAACCCTTGAGAAGCAACCTGATTCACATCGCCCCATACTGGCCTCATCAGATTTGGTTCCCCTTCCTTTGACCTCATCTCCAGCAGGAGTCATGCATTCTGGGCCCAGATCTTCTGACTTATGTGTCGGGAACACTCCACCCCTCTCTTCAAGCCCAGAAGTTGACAGCTTGACTGCTCCAATTCCAAAAATAGCCAGGCTGCTTGACCTTTCTCCTTCTGTAAAACATATCTTGATCTCCTCTTATAAGGCCTCAACGAGGAAACATTACTTGAGCAAGTGGAAAAGATTTTCTTCCTGTGCATTTAGTAAACAGATTGATCCTTTTTCTGCTCCTATTGCTTCTATTCTCAAATTTCTAACTAAAGATTTTTTAATGAAGAAGCTTCTACAGCTACCATTTGAGTCCAGTTAGCAGCAAAATCCAGTTTTCATATAAATGATTTAGCCACAAATCTTATGACTCACAGCCTTTGTAAAGCCTTCCTGAGAGGCACTATTTTGTTAAGATCACCCATTAAGACCCCCCTTCCACCATGGGACCTAAACTTTGTTCTATCCTGTTTAATTCTCCCCATTTGTAATTCTTCCCTGTTTGAACCTGTGTCATCTTGTAACCTAAAGTTCTTGACATGGAAAACGATTATTTTTACTGCCATCACTTCCGCTAGAATAGTTTCAGAGCTGCAAGCATTATCAGTAAAGCCCCCTTACATGCTTTTCCACAAAGACAGGGTGTCCCCTCGAACAAACCCATCCTTCTTACCAAATGTATGTTCAGAGTCTAATTTAAATCAATCAATAGATCTACCAGTGTTTTTTTCTCAACTGTGGCAACAAGGCAGAATATATGCCACTAATTGGATATGCATAGACAATTATGTTTCTATTTACACAGGACAAAATACTTTAGGAAGTCTGACCAATTATTTGTTTCATTTTCAGAGAATAAAAAAGGTGCTTCTGCATCTAAAGTCACTCTTTCATGGTGGTTATCTGACTGTATGATCTATTCATACAAATCTAATAATAAGAATCTTCCTGGGATAATCAAAGCACATTCAACAAGAGCTATGGCAGCTTCTTTTGCCTTTAGCGCTAGACTTAACAATTGACACCATTTGTGCTGCTGCAACATGGGCAAGGCCTCATACCGTTATCACTCATTACAAAGTAGATTTGGCCTCCAGGAACAGGGTCTCCTTTGGATCCACTGTTCTGAAGAATATTTTCCCGTGAGCCACCCAAGAAATATGGTGCTAGGGATGCTGTCCCAGCCACTAAAGAATGAAGGTGAGATAGAACAACATCACATAAAGAAGTTATGTACTCACCATAGCATTCCATGTGCATTGTTCTTCTCCCCTTTATTCTTACCATCACCCTCCTTCCCACAGCCTTTTGGCTTCTGGAGGACCAAGTGGTCTTATTTGGCTGATAATGTTCTCTGACCATCTTCATTGTATATCAGGAATCATAAGTAGGCCATTTGACTACTTTTATTGTCAGCAAACAAGATTTGAGGCGCTTCCTAGTGCATTATGGTATAGGGATATAGCCACGAGCCATTGGAAGACCTCGAGCTTTTGCAAAAGGCCGAGTCGGACCCGAGGATCGGTTCTGAACCCAACCAGTAAAGAATGATAGCGAGATTAACAACCCACATGTAACGTTATGGTAAGTACATAACTTTTTTGCCACAGAAACTGGCTGAACTTGTGGGTAAGTCACACAGTTAGCTTGGGCTTTACAACAGTACAAGAACAAGCTGAGGAGGAGGATTGTAAATATTTTATGAGAAAATGCCCTCAGCGCATAAACTGGACATTGTTGCTGATATTAAAATAGAAAGAGTACATTGAGTAACTATCCCTAATTTGAGACCCAGAAAGCTACATCGATTAAAATCAGACCTACCGGCTAAGGGAAGAAATTGTTTTGTAGAGAAAGGGAATAATCTTAAAGGTTGGAGCCACAAGAGGAGAAAACATACTTGATCTCATCATCACGAACATACAATGTTCCCCTCACTGGTGAGATCAGATCACAACTAATCTACCTGAAATAAAAAGACCACAGTAAAGACGACTTCACACTTCTAAAGATTAGTGTGGTCTCCTTTAAGGCCCGGAAAAACAGTACTCAAGCCGCTGAATCACTTACAAATGCCTTCTACCAGCTGGGACTGCATGGATAAGGCAATCCCACTTTGTACCAAAGGCAAGCGTCTGGTGGACCCCAGTCATAAACAAACTCTACAACAAAAGGAGGAAGCTACTACAAGATAGAGCAAAATCCTTAAAGGTAAGACACCCTTGATCACTATAAAAAAAAAAGAGCTCTCATAAAATCATCCAAAGCAAATTTTGAGAGAAAATAGCTAAAGACACAAAAGACAATCATAAGGCCTTCTTTAGCTATAGAAACCTGGGAGGAACCTCCCAGATATGCTCAGAACTAGTTCAAAATGATGTGAAGATTACTGATCCTACAGACATTGCCAACATACTGGCTGACAGGTTCAGTGCAAACTTCTCCCTCCCCCAAGGAGATATCAGCCCCAAACATCTCCAACGCCCAAGTGAGAACTGAAAGCAAAAACACAGCATCCATGGGACCTGATGGTGTCCCCTGTGTGCTCCACGAACTCAGAGGAATTAAACCCACAGCTAGGACAGCTGTTTAATCATAGTCTTACCTCTGAGGAGTGGCGCACTGCAACTGTGGTCCCACTTCACAAAGGCGGTGTCCACCGACCCTGGAAATTACCGCCCATTAGCTTGACAAGCCTTATCTGCAAAGCCATGGAGAGGATCATAATGGACCTCATAAATAAAGACATAGGGAATTTGCAGACTTTGGATCCATCCCAGTTTGGCTTTGTCAAAGGCAGATCATGCCTTCTAAACTTGGTTGACTTTTCAAACAGTCACCAAAGCCATTGATGAGAAAGGCAGTCCATTCAGCCTACCTCGATCTGGCGAAGGCTGATACAATACCCCACTCGGTATCATTGAAAAACTCATCAGCTTAAATGTTAACCCATACATCACAAGATGGGTTGCAAACTGGCTGAGTGACAGAACCCACAGGGTCAGAGTTGCTGGCGCCATGTCAGACTCAAAGCCTGTTACAAGTGGTGTACCACAGGGCAGTCCTGGGCCCACTCTTGTTTGGCATCTACTTTTCCAAGTACAAGCAAACACAGGAGGGTTATGGCTGACAAAGTTTGCAGATGACTGCAAACTGGCGCCATAGTAAAAACACATCTGACACAAATATCCTTCAGAAGGGTCTCACAGAAGCGGATAACTGGTGCCAGAGCCATGGCCTAAAGTTAAATGCCAAAAAATGCATAGTCATACCCGGGAAAAACAAGGTTACCCCTAGCTACCAAATAGGTGGCAATCCACTGAGCATAGAAGAAGTTATCAGGGACCTGGGGACCCAGGTTGATAGTAGTCTGTCATTCGACACCCATGTAGCTAAAGTAGTTAGGAAGACCTTCTACATTGCCCACCTTATCATGAAGGGATTCTCATCTAGATCAAGGGAGGTCATAGTCTCCCTATACTCATCACTCATCAGACCAATGATTGAGTACAATGCCCCATTCGGAATGTATCTGACCCGACACTTGCAGCGGGAGAGGCCACAAAAGTTCCTCACCAAAAGGATAAAGGGTCTCAAACATCTGTCCTATGCTGCCCGACTGAAAGAACTCCAGCTCTATTCAGTCGCCACCGCTTGCTCAGAGGTGACCTTTGCCTAACATACAAGGCCATGTCAAACCCAGATTTGATGAATATGGATCAGAGCCAGGGGGAGACTTAAACCTCGACACGGCTATTAATAGCGCTGGAGGGATAGATTCATCACCCAAAGACTCCCTATGCTGTGGAATAAAATCCCGGTATATGTGAGGCAGAGCACCTCGCTGGCTTTGTTCAAGAGAAATCTTGACCAGTGGATGGGAGATCGCAGATATACCCCAGCGATTACCTCAGTGTCACTGCTCAACAGAGGCACAGCAAAATAATGGGTATAGTTCCCCATACTAAAGGGGTGGCGTAAGCCACAAAACTATGGGCTAGGCTTGTAAATGCCCTCGGGCAGATAGCCTAGTATGAACCTATGAACCTATGAAGAATGTATGTGGGTATTGATTTTTCTTTACAGACACTCACTAACAGAAATGCTTTTCTCTCTTTCATGTGATTCTGCAGAGATGAGACTTTGCTTCAAGTTATTGTATCCTTCATTACATCAAGTCTGGATTAGAAACCTACGCTGACCCATGACAGGCACAACATTGACATAAAAAAGAGTTGGAGGCTTGTGTAGGCCGTAGGGACGATAGCCTAGTACCAGCCTATGAACATACCTCTCACCCTCTTAGAGTAAGAAATCTGGGCAAAGCCATAATTAAAAGTGGGGCAAAGGCCCCAAAATAGGGACATATTTTAAATATTGCTCTTACAAACTTAGGAAGTTGATAGAATAATGGGCTTTGCATTAGCATGAATTTTCTGAAGGGTATGAAGTCTGAAACTCTGTTGTCTGTCATTATTTTCTAACTTCAGTCTTTAAAGATTTGCCACTGGTTTGGCAGAATACCACAGTTTTATGAAAAACAGACAAAAAATATTAGGCAAAAGTATTGACATTCTGCGAAAATATGTACAATTGAGAGGTGTGGCTCTGGCAGGAGAATGTGCTGAGGGAACAAGCAGCCAGTTATTTTGTACAGAAACGCAAGCTATGGACACTTCAAATTAAAGATTTCTTGCAAAACCCTTTCTTGTTTTCCAAAAGAATATTATGGATACAGCAAAGGAGATTAAACAGCTTTAAAAAAGTGGAAGATTCCATAAAAATGAACTGGGAATGCTGAGTAAGGACAGTGCTTAGAAGGGCTAGCATTTTATAAGGAAACGGATGCACTATAGCCAAAATGTGAGTTGTATTCAGAATGACACCTTAAAACCTTTGAAGTCCGTATGTACCAAATAGAAAAAAACTGTTTGATTTATATAAATAAGTATTGTCTCAATTTTTACTTAAAAAGAGTTTATATCTGACTATAGGAGATTGTGCTCAATGCTGTCAGATGGAAGTCCCTGTTTTAAAGTTGTGCTATGTTGCTTTTAGTAAAGGTACTGTGGCTGTTGGGGAGGGGAAGAAATAAATTAATGAAAAGGGAAACTAATATATCAATGGGATGGGAACCAGTAGATAATACAGTATAAAGTTAGTTCTGGTAATGCATGCACTAGGCCTAGGAATGTATACAAAGTTAAGTTGCAAATACGTTGACTGAAAATAGTTTAGATAGTAAGATTCACAAAATAATTCACTGGTAAACACTAACCGAGGGAACCTGTTTAAATGCAGGAAATGTTATGTATGGGCAAGGCTGTCTAGTCTAATTAAAATGTCTACGATATGCATTGAAAGATAAAATTAAAACCCTTTAGGTCAATAACTGTCAGTCACACTGGAAGTATTTTAAAACCATTGAATTCAGTAACTGTAAGTGAGAGAACTACTACATCTTATTTGGTATGTCATTTGGTTAACATCACACATTTTTGTCAGGCTTCAGAGGGAAAGCTTTTCAGTCAGATTTTTTTTCTTTGTAAGCTGTGAACAACTGGAAGAAAGTGAAATCATTTTCTAGATTTCTAAGCTTAATAGCTACAACTTTTGGGATATGTAAAGAAAGGTAAAAGGAAACTGTGCTTGTAGTTAATATGCTGTTTAGTTCTTTGGTATGGAAGGAATTGCATGTTCTAATAAAAGGTCAGGTTCAGATGGGACTGTATTAAACAAAACTTAAGTGACAGAAAAAAGTGATAGACTGTGAATTACTAGTGTATAACAGAAAGAGAAAGAATGTGAGTTAAGTAGAATTAAATAAACCTTACAAATGGCTTAGTGCTTTGGAATGTTTTGCTAATTCCAAGACTGTTAACAGCAGGCCAAGGCATGCAAGGCCAAGCTCATTCTTATAGAACCATTTTGGCCGTGCCAGATTTTGTTTCCCTTGCTGTTGCCTCATCTCAGAATGAGACCCCTACCTCTTCCACAGAGCCTCGCTTTATTGATTCACCTGTAGAATGCCTCATTCAGACATTCCATCTCTCACGCTAACCTGACTGTTTCTCCTGTTCACATAATGGCCAAAGACTGTCAGCTCCCCCCCCCCCCAAGTTTGTGGACCTTATTACAACTTATCAAAAGAATTCAACCAAAAATATTTAGATGGGCAAATGGAAAAGAATTTCTTCGTGGGCCCGAAACAGAAGCATTTTCCCAACTTTCAGCATCATTAGAGGAGGTCCTAATCTCCCTGCCTGAGTTGTACAACTTGTTCTCAATGTTCATTTGGCAGCTGTATCATCTTTTCATGAAAGCTTTCCAAGTCACTTGTTGGCTGCACACTGATCTTGCAAAATATTTCTTAAGGGTATCTTCCTTTCCAGTGTCCCCATGAACTTAACTAGACCATCGCTTGCTTAAAGCCTAAATTTTGTATTGAAATCCCTGATGAGATCTCCTTTTGAACCAGCCAGTTTTGCATATATTTAATTCTTGTCATGGAAGACCGTGTTTCTTGTTACAGTTACTTCAGCAAGGCAGATTTCAGAGTTACATGTCATGTCCTCACATTATCTACTGAAAGTTTATATGCAGGCTAATTTGACACAGTTTATTCATTTGCCAGTATTTATCCCTAGCACTCTAATAAACGGGAGTAACTTCTGCATTGCTTGGATGTACATAGACAACTGCACTTTTATTTTGACCATACTAAGGACTTTAGGAAAGACAGACAGCTTTTTGTTAGCTTTTCAGCAGCTAAGCATGGTCAGAAGATTTTCAAGGTTACATTAACAAAGTGGACTACAGAATGCATCTCATTCTGTTATGGCAAACAGTGCAAGGAACTAACCATTCCACCAAAGGTCCACTGCCTCAAGCTACATACAAAGTTTTTTTAAGAAATACCCCACGAAAGGATATTACAGCACTGGCCTGTTGGTCTTCTCTACATATCTTTGCTATGCACTACAACCTTGATTCTATCTTAAGAGCAAAGGCTTCTCTTGGAACAACTGTTTTGAAAGGTGTACTGGGATAGGCCACTCATATTAGCTGGGAAGTCTGCCCTGCTGTTCAGGTGTCTGGCAGGACTTGAGAAATATGCAGCCTACCCACTACCTCCTTCCTAGTTGTCCTTTCCTGTGAGACCTGCAAGTGATTTTGGAGGGTATAAAGTTTCTTATAGTGTTATCTTACAGTAAGTGGTTGTATAATGGGGGCATACTCAATCTGAAGAATTCATGTAAGGGGGGGGCTTATGGGGAGTAAGTTCAATCTTGTGAGAAGTTCCTTGCCATCACTAAAGGGCACCAAAGGCACTAGTCTTCCTGTTCCATTGTCCAGTCAGAGTCTTGAGAAATCTAAAGTTTCGGTAAGTACATAACTTTTATTTCCTTTGCTGGAATAGAGGAGTAAAGTATGGGCATCTTAATATTAATATTAAAAGTATACAGGAATAAAGATTGAGGAACAAAAGGATAGACTGGAAAGATTTATAATGGTGAAAAGTTGTTGGCAGGGTGTAAGAATTACACTGGCTGCACTATTTATTCCACCAAAAGCAGTAAGACAAGATGTTAAAGAATGTTATGGGAGAAGGTGTAGTTTTTCACCAAGGATATGTAGTAGTAGGAGGAGGAGGAGATTAGAACACAATAGGAGATAAGGAAGATGTCTCTGGAGGGCTAAGATACCATAGAATACCAGATGAAGGCAGAGACTTAGAGAAATATAGTCATGTATTTGGGCATATTGATGTAATGAAGGTAAGATGGAATAAAGGGAAATATTTAATGTTTTCAGTAAAATATGGTTATTGAGCAATTGTAGATAGATGTTGCATATTGAAACAATAATATAACTTGGGCCGAACCATGAAAATGCATCCGGTAATAGTATCAGAACATGCGCCTGTGCAAATTAAGTTTTGTAAGGAAGTACAAGTCAGTTGTGATAAACACTGGCATTTTCCAGTATTTCTTCTGAAAAGGAATGTGTGTAATGATTAGGTAGCGCAAACCTTAACTGAAATGTTAGTAGATTTTGAAATGGGCTAAGTTAATAGTAAACTGAAGACCAGAATGCAGACACAATGAAAACAAGATACAGAATAACAGACAGTAGGAATCTATGTAAGTAATGCATTTACAGAAGCAAGAAAGAATAAATGGCACATAACAGGTTGAAGATCACTTTTCAAGAATTAGAATGTCAATGTTAAATGTCAGAATATGATTGAACATAGAGCAGTGATTGTAAAACAGCAACGTTTTTGTCAGTAGCTATAGAGCAACCGATTTGTTGGCTCTGTTTTTGAGTCAGCAAGTGATGAGACAAATGGTGATGATTAAAATTAAGAACTGGGAATGGTGTAGCAGAAGTGGATCCAGGAAAAATTATTACTGTAATTGTAATTCATGACAGTACACTATACAGACAAGATGGTAGAGGTTGAGAGCAGCACAGGAAATGGTAACATGTTTGAGATAATTGCATCTTCCCCGGTTAACAAAAGTAGAAAGAGTTTTATTAACATAAACAAGCAAACTGAAATTAAAGAAGTAAACAGAAGCCAGAACACATGGGAACCCCACTGGTAGTATTGTAATTCCAATAGAAGTGTGGAAAAACGAGCAAGAGATGATAAAAGCCTGGCTAGTACTTTTTAACAATATTTATGTGTGGGTGAAGATGTGCCCTTGACTTAGAAAAAAAGCAATAGTAGTACCAAAGAAGGGGAAGGTTCTTTTTGATCTGGGGTCATGTGGACCCATTTTGACTCTGAATCAAAGTGGCTGTGATGATTTTGTCATCAGAAATTACAAAGATATTGCGAAGATTACTAGACCTGGATCAGGGTGGTTTATGGAAGGTTTGCAAATGTTTGACAGTATTAACAAAATAATTATTACTCAAAAAGATGCATTGGACAATATATTAATGTTAATAGGATTGGATGCTATAAAAGCAGTTGACAGTGATTTAGGGATTTAAGAAAAAAAAATTGTTTGAAGCATTTGGATTTCCATGAGCATGGACAGCATTTACATATAATATCTACAGAGGAGCTCAAGCCAGGGTTAATTGTGGTGGTGATCTGTCTAAAGCATTTAGTGTTACAAGAGGAGCTGCTAGACAGGGGTGTATTTTCACCATTACCTTTTGCTTTACATTTAGAGCCACTAGCTAGGGACATATGACGGCCTAACATGGTTAGGTATAAATGGCTAAAAGTAACTATTTGAAATGTCTGAACCCCTTGTAGCAGGTCTTGTAATGCTTAGACTGAATGGTTGGAAAAATGGACATGCATGTATCAAATTTGAAGTTGGCATTTCTCAGAATTTTAACTTTTCTCTAAGATATGGTAGTCTCAGAGTTGGTATATTTAATTTTGGGGGGCGAGGAGCTTGCCCCACACATCAGGGGATGCAGGAGTGCTTGCCTCCTGCAAAAAAGTTTTTAGGAGCAGATAAGAGAGTTGTTCAATATTCACTATTCTCTAGCATTTTCAGTCTTTTTTTTTCCCCATTGATATTTCAGTAGGGAGCCATGGAGAAATGCTATTGAGAAAATAGCTCCTTTTGCAGACCTATTTTACCAACTGAGAACATGATATAAAAGTTATATGTGATAAACTGTAATATGTTAATAATATAGCAGGGTATAAAGTAAATGAAGCAAAAACAAAGGCTATAGTAGTGAATTATGCCCCAACGTATGATTCTTAACTGTGCTTCCCCTTTTTGTGGGTTCATGTCAAGACAAGATGCCTGGGAATTTGGCTGAAATGAGATGTTGAGAAAGACACTAAAGAAATGTAAAAGGAAACTACTCAAAATATTAAAGTACGACTATGGGCATTGTTCTCATGGATACTGGCTATATGGTACAAGGGATCAAGATTTGTTGGAACTACTTTTTTTTCTTTTATGTATGTCAGGCTTATATGTGTCAACCGAGAGATCAGCTGTGCAAGAGTATGAAAAGGAAATTACGGAATTTTGGGGGGGGGGGGATAACAAAATAAAAGGAAATAGCGCAATGGAAAAAACAAGTACTAGCAAAAGAATAAGGTGGTTTGGGGCTTCCAGATTTGGAAACTTATAGCCATGGAATGTATGCCCAAATGGAAGTGCATGATAGTGATAGTATCTCACAATGTAACAGGATCACTTAGGGGATTTTGAGCAGATCTAGGAGAGGCATAGAAAGAGAATTATGTACAACTTTATGTACATAAAAATATTATGCAAGTCTTTATATTAAAAAAGTTATACCCTGGAAAAACAGAACACCAATAAGTTATACTGTATGTAGTAACAAGAAAGGTACAGAAGAAAATCCAACAAAACAAAATGCTGTAATTGTGACAGACACTGAATGAAAGTTAACCCTTTCATTCTTTAGTGTTAACAGGATCTTCAGAACTGACTACAGTGCTACACATGTTTCGATCAAATAACCCTTTGTTGGGACCCCTCCTTTTTGGTATATATTGCTCTGAAGTGAAGGCTAATGGTGGGGATCTCTGGATCACCAAATTCACTGACGACTGTAAGCTGGGAGCAATCATTGAATCCCTAAATGATGTTGACATCCTATAAACAGGCCTAAAAATGACAAAACAACTGGTGACAAAACCATGGTCTGAGACTAAATGCTAAAAAATGTGCAATCATACCATTCAGTAAATCAGATATCTTACAAATTGTAATTTTGATAGCACACCCTTAAAAGTAGACCCAGTGGTGGACTTAGAAACACGGGTAATAACCTACCCTTTGACCACCAGGTAACTACAGTAGTGAACAAATCCTTTGTGTGGCTTAACTTATAAGTAAAAGCATGGCATCAAGATTAAAGACGTCATAGTGCCCTTATTCTCGGCCCTGATCAGACCCATAATTAAGTACAGTGCTCCCTTATGCATGTACCTAACCAGGCACACCAGTTGAAGCGGACCCAGGAGTTTCTCACTAAAAAAATACAAAGCGTAAAACATGTCTTATGCAGACCACCTAAAGACCCTACCCTTTTACTCCATCTCATATTGTTTATTGAGAGGGGACTTATGCCTGCCCTACAGGGCATTTTCTGAGCCAGCCCTGATGAAAACGTTGCATGTTCCATGGACCTGAACCTTATTTGTGACTTGAACTTGCTGGAGAGACAGATTCGTATCCCAAAGGCTACCTCATCTATGGAATATTTTCGTAAAACAAAGTTCATCCCTCACTCTCTTCAAAAAGAATTTGGATAAATGGATGGGGAACTGTAAATTCACTTTTGAGGTGTTGCCCATGTCCCTTGTGGACAGAGACAGTCTGTAAAATGACTCAGGGCTTCAACACCCATGGAAGTTAAGATATAATATTGTCATATTCTGGGTATTATTTTCTAGGCTTGTAAAGGCTCTTGTACCATTAGCTTAGTAATCACCTGTGAACTACAGCTCAGCTGATAAATATCCACCAATAACATTACAGACAAAATTAATTTATGTATATACTTAAAAATAGAGGTACCTTTAAAATACATTTGATATTTTATTTCTTTCAAACCGGTTATCTTATCTGCAAATACTTCCAGTGCTTTATTGTAATCCTTCCTTCTAATATTAGGTGTTAAGTAATAACTACAAAAAAATACTTTTTTATTTCTTATATTTGATAGCATGTTTAACCAATGCATTTGACTGGTTTTTATTTTTAATCACTAGTTTGTGTTCATATGCAGTGAGAGCTTCCTAGTAGGTTTATCTACATTGAATCGTTCACAGCTGAAGTGTCTAGCAACATAAATCACTCCACTTGTGTTACATGAAAAGTTACCTTTACATGGAAAATCTTTATCAATATAAAAGTTTGAGAATGAGCTGCATTTACTTTGGAATATATAACATAACCTCTGTGTCTGAAGTTCAAATGTTCAAATGAAGTGGAGCTGAGGAATACTTTGTAATTGTGTACTTCAAATTTAATTTTAGCAGTCACGTGACATAACTGTATTTTCTTTTAATTATGTCTCATTTAATTACTTCTAATAGGATGGTTGCTTCTTTTCTTGCAGTTATGATTTCACACCAATGGACTTTTCAGCAGTGTATGTACTTAGCTCTATGGCCCGTCAACGACGTGCTTCTTTATCTGGATCGAATAGTAACAGTCCAGACTGTGACCCATCAGAAGATAGAAAAGAATTTATGCCTTCAGGATCATCACACCTTCCTTACAATTCTTTATGTAGTAAATCTGTTAAAAGCAATTCAGGGACTGCTAGTACTGTGAATACATCATCAAACAAGTGCAAAAGACCAATGAATGCCTTTATGCTGTTTGCCAAAAAGTATAGAGTCGAGTATACTCAGATGTACCCTGGGAAAGATAACAGGTAGGTTTGCTCAGTTTCTGTTTAAAGTGCCACACAAAACCAAGGCATAAAAGGCTTTGTGTATTTAATAGAAACTTCATGGTTCACAGGGAATTCTGGTATTTAATAGCTGCATCTCTTGAATGTAAGAGATGTACAATTTAATGCTGCATGTAGATTGACTGGTTTCAATATTGCAGGTTTGTATCTACTTTCATAAAATATTAGAAAGTTTACTTTCACTGATGGTAATTGCTAGAGTTTCATCTCTGTCCCTTGCAGTTTTTAGTTCTTAGACTTCACTGTTGCTGACTATTCTGGTAAACAGTCGTGAGCAGATTTTGCAGTAATCAGTAACGTATAGATATTGCTTATCTGTGTCAGTCCACTTTTGTCGGTCTGGATTCCTCCACACAGTACTGTCTGTTCCCAATGCATGCCTTCGATGGTCACACATATTTCACATTATTGTCATTCATGTTAGGCTTTCCATTTCAAACTTCTTTTTTTTTTCAAATATAATTTTTATTGCATTTTCCTCTTTTTTTTAACACAAAAAAAGTAATAAAACAGAAATATACAAGGACAAGATAATGGAATATCAATTTGCAATAAACATAACATTGACAGGACATATACCATCAGTGTTCAGCTAACAATATGCAGAATTAGTTAACATTTTAACTGTTCATGTTAAATTGTAAGACAAAATCTACTCAGAGATATTTTAATCTTAATAGAATCTGTCATTGAAACTGTTTCGTCAAAATATTACAGCCTACCTAACTTTAGTTGTATCTTGTAATAACTATGCATACTATATACAGTTGATGCCACCTCTGATGTTCAGTATGTTTGCACTTCCTAGATCTTTCCCAATTTAAAATGAGTAAAGGTTATGCTAATATTTATTTTATTTTGTTTTATTTTTCCTTATTTGGTTAGAGTAGTAGTAATGTTGTAGTCCCTTGTCTATAGACCGGTTTTACCTTAAGATTTCCATAAGTGTTTTCCAATATTTCTGGTAATAGGATAGTTTTTTTGGTTTCTTGTGATTAATTTGCTGGCTAATATGTATTTTATAGCCATTCTGGTGCTGCGGTAGCGTTGTCGCCTCACAGTAAGACATTGTCCTGTTTGATTCTCAGCTAAAGCGTCTTCTGTGTGGAGACATGCGTGAATGGGCGTACCTTCGTTGAAGGTTGTACGTCAGGGCTGGCAACTCGGTACGTAAAAATCTACTGCCAATCATTAGCCGACCGGAGTTCCGAAGTGGCGACCCCTAACCGGGAAAAGCCGAAAGATACAACATAGCCATTCCTTTAAATTCATCCCATGTAATTTTAGTTCTAGCTAGCCAGTTTTGAGCTATGTATGATTTTATCATTGCATACAATATTACTATGATATGTTTGTTTTCATGTGAAAAGTCAGAGGGGAATATGTGTAAAATTGCAATTTCCCATAACGGGGTAGAGTTAGTATATCCCTTTTTTTTCTAACTTGGTTCTTAACGCGCACCATAATTTGTAAACATTCTTACAGCTCCAGAAAATATGAAGGGCATCAGCTGCGCTATTTGGACATGTGGGGCAAAAAGCAGAGAGAGAAGGATTGTTTTTACTTAGAGTGGTGTATCTTCTTTTTCATCTTTTTCTTTCGGCTGTTCTCATTAGGGGTCGCCACAGCGGATCATCTGTTTCCATTTCTTCCTGTCCTCTGCATCTTGCTCTGTCACACCAGCCACATGCATGTCCTCTCTCACCACATCCGTAAACCTTATCTTAGGCCTTCCTCTTTTCCTCTTACCTGGCAGCTTCATCGCTAGCATCTTTTTCCCAATGTACCCAGCATCCCTCCTCAGCACATGTCCAAATCTACGCAATCTCGCCTCTCTGGCTTTGTCTCCAAATTGTCCAACCTGGGCTGACCCTCCCTAATCCTATCTACCCTCGTCACACCCAGTGCAAGTCTTAAATCTTTAACTCTGCCACATCCAACTCTGACTCCTGCCTTTTTGTCACTGCCACTGTCTCCAACCCATATAACATAGCTGGTCTCACTACCCTCTTGTAGACCTCCTCTTTCACTCTTACTGGTGCTCGTCTGTCACAAATCACTCCTGACATCTTCTCCACCCAAACAAAATGAAAACTTCTGCAACGAACTTGCAACTACTGAATAAAAAACACAACACACAGTGATAGATATAACACCCTCAGATTTACTCCTCCTGGTACCTCGGCTGATCGCCTTCATGGGATATTATACATCCAAAAAAATCACAGTTTTTATAGTATTCTAATTCAAATACATCATAAGCCCATCCCATTAATTAAACAATTAAACCTTAAACACATACAACACCTAGTGAAATGTAAATCCAGTGTAATATGTAGAGTTCTAAAATTAAAAATGAAGGTGGTTTCCAAAAATTTTAACCTGGTTTGGACATTATTCCCAAATCCTGTGATATCAGTTAGAACACCTTCATTTTTTAATTTTAGAACTCTATATCCGAGGGGTTTGAATCAAGAGGTATCTATGCAATTTCATTAATTTTCTTAGTCTAAGTGGAAATTAATAGATTAACTTATACATATTTATTAGTAGATATGTATTTACTTAATGTTTAACAAATGTAATGAATTTTGTTTTTACAACTAACTTATTCAGTTATCATGTTCTATATATTACGCCATTCCTCTAGCCTCCCTCTCATTCACACACATATATTCTGTCTTAGTCCTGCTGACCTTCATTCCTCTCCTCTCTAGAGCATATCTCCACCTCTCCAGGGTCTCCTCAACCTGTTCCCTACTCTCACTACATATCACAGTGTCATCTGCAAACATCATAGAAAGTGGTGTATGGTAGGCATTATTGTTAATCATAGTTTGGGTATAAATTAATTTTTTGAGAGGGGTTAATTTCAAGGTGAGTTCAGTTGTAGTAGATTTTTGGTCAACAGTATTCTTGTTTTTTCCTTCCCAATATTTTGAGTATAGGTGTGAATCTTTTATTTAATTCTTGTTATTAATCTATATGTGTTTGATATCATTTTGGATCTCGAAAGCAATAAGTTATTAATTTGTTGGTATAGCTGCATATCTTGGTTGCTTATTTCGACATTTATAGTAATTGTGTTGATCAGGTATAGTATTTGCTTGATAATAGTTTTATAACTTTTATTCACTTCTAATCTTTGCTTTATATTTTCGATTGAAAGGGTTTTGCCTTGGTAGAAGTCCCATGCAGTGGTATTTTTAATTAATGGGTTTTGATTCAGGTTTAGCTTAGTGTTATTTAATTTAATATTAGAGTTTAAGTGTATTGGCTTTCCTAATAACAGAGTATCCTTAAGATTAAGAGAGGATAACAGCTTTTGAAATAGTAATGTATTTCTTATGATTATGAGGTGGATTTTAAAATACCTTAGTGTCTTGGAGTTTAGAAAGGGTATTGCTTTAGGGTTTAAATTTGATGAAATTAGTTGCTTATAATATATTTTAATCCAGATTGGAACGCATGCTTTGTTAGATGATTTGTAATTTGCTGTTTGTATAATTCGACTAGCGTTTATAATGTCATAGTATGTTTGAAAATCGGGTAATCCTAGGCCACCTTTCTGTTTGGGTAATGTTAATCTAGAGTATTTTATTCTTGTATTTTTAGGATGCCAAATAAATTTCCGTAGTAGTGTTTCAAGTTTGGAAAAGAAGTTATTTGGTATATTTTGATTAATAGCATTAAAGTGAAACAGTAATCTTGGGAGAATATTAATTTTAACTGTAGCCGTCTTAAATAGTGGAGATAGGTTAAGATTTAACCATCTTTTAGTGTCTTCTGTGGTGCTAGCCCAAGTTTTAAACAGATTATTTTAGTCAAGTCAGATTGTGGGTGAGTGAACATGATGCCAAGATATTTGAGATTGTAGTTGCCCTTTATTTCACTTTCAGGAAAATAGAATGTTAAGTTGTCAATCTCGCCTTCATTCTTGCTGGATGGGTTCGGAGCCGATCCTCGGCTCCGACTCGGCACTTGCTTTAGCTCGAGAACTCCTTTTACCAGCTCGAGGCAACCCTATATCCCATGATGCAAGGCGGAACTACCTCAGATCTCGTTTGCCGCTTAGCGAAAGAGGTCTCCTTTGCCAGCTGAGGTAAGTTTTTTCTTAGTCAAATAAGAAAAAGTGTAGTTAGGGGTTTATTTTTCCCTGTTAGTGTTAGTGTAGTCTGTAATTAGTTACAGCCCACCCTATTCCTATTTTCAACCTTTTTATAAACTTTTATAAGTTTTAATCTAAAGTAGTTTAGTCAGGCCTAGTTCTCTTTTGTTATCCCTTCCTGTGTGTTTGTGTAAGGGATTAATTTGTGTGTTTGTTGGGACTGTTTGTGTTCTATCCTCCTAGGATGTCAAAAGAAGGCAAGGTCTCAGGCTTCAGGAAGTGTGACCAGTGCTGTCAGAAAATGTCTCTGACAGACGGTCATACTTCTTGTGTTTATTGCCTGGGGCCTTTGCACCTGCAGGACTCCTGTGTGTTGTGTCATGCTTTTAGCCAGAGAGTCCTGCAGGAAAGGAGGAACAAACTCATCCTCCGAGGTTTACTTAAACCTGAAGGTTCTCCTCCTAAATCAGGGTTAGGAAAACCTCTTAAGCCACCGAAGGCTCAGGCTACAGTGTCCAAGCCTCCTCCGGTGGCTCCGGCTCCGGCTGGAGTCGATACTTCTTCTACTCGAGTAGTGGGTTCGGTGCCGGCTGGCTCCGATACCCTGACTACTGTGGCCTTGTCGGCTCCGGCTGGAGCCGACACTTTATCCAGCATCGGAGCCGAGAAATCCTCGGCTCCATCTGGAGTTCTAGGGACTTCAGCTCCGATGGCTTCGTCCCGTAAGAGATCTCGGTCCCCCTCTATTATGAGTATCCACTCGGCTCCGGGATCTCCTCTTTTGTCGGAGCGGAGCCATCGGAGCCGATCTTCGAGATCTTCCAGGCTGTCTGACCACGACTTGGAGAGGGTGGTAAGCAGGCTGTTGAAGTCTCAGGCACTGGCCCAAATGCTCCATAGCCCGTCTCAACAGACTTCGGCTATAGCCCCAATTCTTGAACTTCCTCCTCCAACTCCACACCAGAGTTCGGAGCCGGAGCTTCTTGGGACAGCGACTGTTTCGATGCCGGAGCCGATACATCCTTCGGCTCCGTCGTCCTCGGCTCCGATCTCCTCCTTGAGACCTTCCTTGGAGGGATCCGGTCGTCGGGTTTCCACTGTCGGCTCCGAGGGGGCTAGTGGCATCGGACCCTTGTCCGACCCCGCTCTCCCTCTCGGGGCTTCGGCTTTGGTAAGCTCGGCGCCATCGGCCTCGGAGCCTTCTCTCTCCTTGGAGCCGACCATTCCTGTCTCTTCGGAGCGGGTATGTTCTGGTCTCCCGGGGAGAGGAGCCTTTGAGGTGATGAGGAGTGTCCTGGCCTCTGAGCCTGGTCAACGGTCCATCCCTCTAGCTCCTCCCTCATCAGTGCCTGCAGATGCCTCTTGCCAGCCTCTTGCTCTCAGGCCCAGGGATCCATCGCCCCAGGTTTCCCCACTGGGAATTTCCTCCTCTTCCGAGGTTTCTCCTGACCCTGCAGGGGAACCCCCTCAGAAGAGGACGTGTAAGAGGAAACACACAGACTCCCCTGAGTCTACTACATCTGATACCGACTTAGATGAGTCGGAGGGTTCCCCACGGTCCCCCTCTGAGGATGTCTCCTTTTCAGACATCCTTGAGCTCCTCAAACAGAGGGGGAATTGGCCCTCCATTGACCCCTCCGAGGATGAGTCGGTATACCTGGAGGCTTTTGGATCCCGACCCTCCACCTCCTGGGTGTCTCCGCCTTTCGACCCACTCATGCAGGTAGTAGCTCGGAAGGCGTGGGCGACTCCAGATTCTGTGGAACCTGTCCCCAGAAGACCATCCAAGTTCATTACGGCCCCGTCGGATAAACAGTTCTTTTCCAAAGGTGTCTCTGTGGATGCTATGGTGGTGGCGGCGGCCACTAAGAAGGAACTGGCAGATCCTTCAGTACCTGTCCATCCTCCTAACAAGGACTCTAGGACCATGGACAGGTATGGAAAGCGGATGTTTTCTTCAGCGACCTTTGCTATGCGTTCGCTGAATTACCTTTGTCACTTCACCAGGCTTCAACGAGATATTCTCAAGGAACTGGGTGAAGTAGTCCAGGATCCTTCTGCTGCTGGGGCTCAGGAAAAGATTGCCTCACAGCTTGCTATCCTGAATTCCATATCTAACTCCTCCATGCGGCTCATATCTTATGCGGCCGATGGAGCGAGCAGGGCCGCAGGCACAGGAGTTGCTCTTAGACGCCAAGCCTGGATGCGGCTGTGTAATTTGCGGACCCCTTTAAGGCGTCCTTCACTAATGCCCTCTTTGATGGTTCGGCTTTGTTCGGACCTCAAGTGAAGGATACCTTGACCAGGTGTGAGCAGGACGGTAAGACTCTTTCTGCCGTTGGAGTCCAATTTTCCACTCCTTCTAGACCATATCCCAAGGGTCAGAAAGGGGCGAAGATGTGGTTCCATAAAGCCCAAGGAGCTACACGGACACACGTGATCAGTTTACCCCAGAGGCAGAGGGGTAACAATAATAGACGCCGCCCTAGAGGCAGGGGGTCCTCAGAACCAGGGCAACAGGGAGTCTCTTCCTGAGAAGCCCTTTCAGCATCCCTGAGGTGTTGCCCGACTGTCCACCCTTGGAGGCAGTCGGGGGAAGGATTTCACTGTACCCAGTAGCCTGGCAATCCCTATCCCAAGAGAAGTGGGTACAGTCGATTATATCCGAGGGTTACAAGATCCCCTTCGTAAGGTTTCCCGTACCTCTACAATCCCTTCCAGACATCTCACCCGGTCAAAGGGATTTGGCAAAACAGGAGGTTTCAAAACTCCTAGAAAAAAGAGCCGTCCAGACAGTGCCGGCAGACCAAGTAGGATCCAGCGTCTACTCAAGATTCTTTTTGGTCCCCAAAAGGACGGGAGAGTGGAGACCAATGTTAGACCTCAGCAATCTGAACAGATTTGTCAAAAAGGCAAGATTCCGGATGGTCACGCTTCAGTCCATTCTGCCCTTTCTGGGCAAGGACAACTGGATGTGCTCGATAGACCTTCAGGATGCGTACTATCACATAAAGATTCACAGGCGCTCCAGGAGGTTTCTCCGCTTTCGGCTAGGGACCAGTCATTACCAATTCAGAGCCCTGCCCTTTGGCCTCACTTCAGCCCCCAGAGTGTTTACCAAATGCATGGCAGTGGTCACAGCTCACCTGAGACGTCTAGGATTCCAGGTGTTTCCTTATTTGGACGACTGGCTCCTCTCCGCCACCACCAAGTGTCAGCTTCTTCAGTCCAGAGACTACACCGTTCAGCTTTGCAAGAATCTGGGAATTTCAGTAAATTTAAAATCTTCTCTGCTGCCTTGCCAATCTATCACCTTTATAGGCGCAGAGTTAAATACCCTCAAAATGTTAGCCAGACTAACAGATCAAAGAATTCTGGACATCCAAAAATTTGTTCGGCTTCTGTTACAAAGCAAAAAGATCAAAGCCAGGTTTGTCCTGAAAGTTCTAGGTCTAATGGCTGCGGCCATTGTTCTTCTACCACTGGCTCGCTTTCACATGCGTCTCCTGCAGTGGATGCTTTTCACGCAGTGGTCGTATCACAATCTTCCGATGAGACACGAGATCTTAGTGACACAGTCGTGCAGGGCTCATCTGGGCTGGTGGATATCTCCCCTCTTCTTCATCAGGGCCGACCCTTTGTTCCCCCTCCTCCAGTTGCCACAGTCACCACGGATGCCTCTCTGATCGGGTGGGGGGGGGCATTATCAGGGCAGGATGGTCCACGGGACGTGGCAACCCATAGAATACCATCTGCACATAAATGTCCTGGAGATGAGAGCAGTGCTTTTAACGTTGCAAGCCCTCGACGACTTTCTTCCCACGGGGACTATTGCAGTACAGACGGACAACATGTCCGTGGTCTGGTACATCAACAAACAGGGCGGAACCAGGTCCTATCCCTTATGTCGAGAAGCTCTCAGACTTTGGCAATGGGCGATCTCTTCTCAGCGGTTTCTGATAGCAACGCACATCCCCAGCAGGTCCAACCTATTGGCGGACAGGCTAAGCAGATCTATTCTGATGCCTCACGAGTGGTCTCTCAATCAATCTGTAGTGGATCAGATTTTTCTGAAGTGGGGCACTCCTTGTTGCGATCTTTCGCTACCCCTCAAAACAACAAGTGCCCAGACTATTTCACTCTATTTCCCCTTCCAGGCCAACCCCTGAGAGACTCTCTAACCCAGGATTGGCCTCTGGGACTTCTTTATGCTTTTCCTCCCTTTCCATTGATTCCACAAGTCATTCAGAAAGCCACCGTTCTGAGAGCCAAATTGATCCTCATTGCTCCTTTTTGGCCTCGACAAATTTGGTTTCCGTCTCTGCATCGTCACCTTCTGGTGCAGCCCTGGCATCTGGACCCAGTTCCGGATCTTTTGATCCACCAGTCGGGTCAGCAGCACCGGGCCATTCATTCTCTCAACCTCACTGCTTGGTTGCTCCACTTCCTTCCCTAGCCAGGCTACCAATGATTTCTGACTCAGTCAGAGACATTATAGTGTCTTCTTTGAAGTCGTCCACTAGGACTATTTATGCTAGCAAGTGGCGACAATTTTCGATTTGGGCAAACTCCAGAAATATTAATCCTTTTACTGCTCCCGTACATTCTGTTTTAGATTTCCTAGCAGAGGTTTTTCATTCGGGATCCTCGTCATCTACAGTCAAAGTACAACTGGCTGCTATTTCCAAGTATCATGTTGGCTTGCATGACAATAACATCATGTCTCATAGATTATGCAAGGCCTTTTTGAGAGGAGTTTTTCTCCTAAAGCCACCTATAAAGCATCCTCCTCCGCAATGGGATCTAAACTTAATGTTGGCATCCTTGATACTACCTCCCTTCGAACCGTCTGCTTCATGTTCTTTGAAGTTATTGACGTGGAAGACTATATTTTTACTGGCTGTCACTTCTGCAAGAAGGGTTTCCGAGATTCAAGCTCTCTGTATTCGTTCACCTTATTTGGTTTTTCATAAGGACAGGGTATCGTTAAGAACTAACCCTTCCTTTCTCCCCAAGGTTGTATCTCAAACCAATATTAACCAATCTATAGATCTACCAGTCTTTTTCCCTAACTATTCCGACAGAGCTGAACAGAAATTGCATTTTTTTGGATGTCCATCGTCAGCTCAGTTACTACTTGCATAGGACTAAACAAATTAGAAAATCGGACCAATTGTTTGTCTCTTATGCAGAAAACAGGTTAGGTCTTCCAGTTTCTAAAGTGACCTTATCCAGATGGTTGACTTCCACCATTTCCTATGTGTACTCTCTCAGAGGCAAACAACTATCTTCTAAGCCAAAAGCACACTCCACCAGGAGTCTATCCACTTCTGCAGCTTTTCAGGATAGACTTCCCATTGATACCATTTGTGCAGCAGCTACTTGGGCCACGCCTCATACCTTTGTTTCTCATTACAAGTTGGATTTGGCCTCCAGAGATAGGGCCAGTTTTGGTTCCACAGTTCTCAAGAGTCTGTTCCGTTGAGCCACCCGGGATTCAGGTGCTAGGGACGGTCCCATCCAGCAAGAATGAAGGCGAGATTGACAACTTAACATTTAGAAGTTATGTACCTACCATAACGTTCCATGTTAGTTGTCTTCTCGCCTTCTTTCTTCCTCCCTCCTTCCCCTGGCCTGGACAGATCTTGAAGAGTTCCTAATAGTTTGTTTCCTCTGGATCTTTGTTATGAGGACTTCTTTTAGGAAACTTTGTTCCTAATTTGGTTAGGATAACCTTTAGCAGGGTAAGTTAGCTGCCAAACGAGATCTGAGGTAGTTCCGCCTTGCATCATGGGATATAGGGTTGCCTCGAGCTGGTAAAAGGAGTTCTCGAGCTAAAGCAAGTGCCGAGTCGGAGCCGAGGATCGGCTCCGAACCCATCCAGCAAGAAAGAAGGCGAGAGAAGACAACTAACATGGAACGTTATGGTAGGTACATAACTTCTAAATTCCTTTTGTCCTAAAGTATTCAAAGGGAATATGACTGATTTGTTTGGGTTAATGGCATAGATATTTTTGAAAAAGTTTCAATGGAGTTTAAGATCTTGTTTAAATCAGTATTTGGGAATTCAAAGTAAATATTAAGGTAATCAGCGAAAGCTATATACTTTATTGGGATTTTAGAAGTATTCATAAAGTGGTGGTAAGTTCTTTGTTATATTTTAAGGAGGAGACTTTCAATGTATATATTGAACAGGTATGGTGATAGTGGGCATCCTTGCCTTGTACCGTTAATAATCTGAATAGGTTTTGATTGCTTTTTATTTATACATAGTGTTGTTGTAGCACTGTTGTATAAGGCCCTCATTATGTTTATATATTCATCAGGAATGCTAATTTTTTTTTGAGTATCTTGAATAGAAAATCAAGGTTAACTCTGTCAAAAGCTTTAGATGCATCTACTGATAGTGCATAGCTAGGGCATTTGTCACTTGCTTTTAAACTGATGATTGAATCAGTGGTGAGTGTATTGTCCCATACCTGTCTGTTATTCATAAAGCCTAGTTGTTCAGAAGATATAATGAAAGGTAGAATTTTTTTTGATTCTGCTAGCTAAGACTGTTGTAGGCTTTGCATTTCAAAGTGGTAACTCTTGCATTTAATTTGTTATTGTTAATGTCTGATGGCGGCAGTGGAAGATTAAATGCATATTGGGACAAAGGAGGTTTTCAAGCCATAAGTCCCCACATCTACCACACTTTTATTGCTTGGACACCTTATAAATGCACGTTCTTTTGGGTTCATTTTTCTGATTTAAGACCGTACAAACTGTTGTGAATGTCCTGACCGAGTCACTGTTGGAGTATTCATAAAAGATGTGTTGTAGCTTGTCTGGCTGGGGTACCAAAGCTTTACCTTCCTAGAATGTACATCTGGATGATGACCTCAGCTCATTGGAGTAGGGTTCTAAAATTGGATGTATGTGAGACATCTTCAGACTACCTTGCCGGTAGCCCAAATACAGGTCTTTGCACCTGACAGACTGTGATTGTTTGGTCACTCAGTACTGTAATTTTGTCTGTCGGATCAGGTAAGTGCTCCATTGTGGATCCTTCTATCTAAACCTTTGACCGTTTTGCTGTTATTAGATATCATCTTGGAGGGGTAAGTGTGGTTGCAGGAGACAAATTCTATACATCTTTGCACACCAAGTGCCTATTCTGTCTAGGCCTCAACCACGACCACAAAACCTGTTCCATTTGTGAAGTCATTTGTATATAAAACCCTCCGGGAATACATTCCTTGAGCCCCAATGCCTTAAATGTTTGGCCCACTCCATCATGTCAGAAGGCCTGGATGTTGACCTCTTGCCCAAGAAAAAACTTTAAAAGACCTAGAGAGAATTCACCTTCCATTGTATAAGAATTGGACATATCTGCTGAGGTGGTCAAACCCACGGTATGCTAATGGTCTTCTCTCGATCCTTCTAACACAACCCCACAGGAGGCCAGTATGACTCCTGAGACCTTCCTAAATAACTGAATTCTCTGACAAAACATGCCTCATTATCTTGGAGGTCGCTCGAAGAGTTCCTCAGATTCTTATGTATGAAGAGATTCCCAGTACTCTGATAGACGTGCGCCAGGGTTCAGAACTCCCCTAAGCTGCCATAGGTGGACATCACTTGTAAGAAGAAAAGGCAAAAACAGAAGCACTTGACATTCTCTTCTACATCCTAGGAGAAAGATTGGATTGATTTTTCTCATTATTCAAGACAATTATGTCTCTGAAGCCTCCTTCCTTTGTGACCTAGCCTTTTCAGGCCACACCACAGAAACAGGCTGTTGATTCTTCTTCCTCTGGCAAGGAACCAGAGGGAGATTCTAACCACTCTCTCTATTAATCTTCCTAGTTACACTCTCCTGAACAGATATATTCAGATGAAGGAGACTCTCTCTCTCTAGATTCCCCCTTGGAAGAAGCTTCCTTTGGAGAGACCTTGCAAAGCATGATGAAGCATTTTGAATGGCAGTCTAAACAGGTGTCTGAGGTGCAAAAGAGATAACTACAACTTAAAAGTGGACACTCGTGCACCTATGCCAGTTCCCCTTGTGCTAGATGTTTACCTGGACACATTTCAAGCTAACTCTTCTGCACCTGATTCTCAAACCCCTGCCTCAAAAAGGCCAGACAGGTCATCCTGATGAGCTAAAGTACCTCTACAAAATCATCTGGCAGACCCAGCTGCAGTATCTCTGACCTTAGCCATATCTTCCAAGCTGCTTCCTGGCACTAATATTCTCCCAAACGTCAAGGATAGTTGAGCAGTGGACAGGTGGGGTATGAAAGTACATACTTCTTCCAGTCTGGCTTTCAGAGCCATTAACTACCAAACTCAGATGACAAAATACTTGCTGTCGTTGCTACCCAGAGCCCAAGATACCTGAATCAAAACAGCTTATGCAGTCTCTATTGGCCCAGGCTTTACAAATAGCCAGGCACAGCATAAAATGCATTTGTGATGCTGTGGATGCCTCTTCTGTGGTGACTGTTACTGGCCCAGTGATGAGATTGTATACCTAGTTGTGAGGCCAGCCTGATCCAGAAGATTTAAAGTCAAAAAGTCAAAAATTCTAGATTCTCCCTTGGATAACAACCTTCTGTTTTGCTCACAAGCTGCCAGTCTTTTCAAGGCTTTGCAGGAACAGGCAAGACAATGTTCTACTTTCTGCAGTGCCCAGGCACCACAGAAATTATCCAGCCAAATCTACCTCCTTTGCCAAGAGAGACCCTAGAACACCCCATATGCAAAGGAAAATTCCTAAGAAGATTCCCACAGAAGACTTCAAGGGATACTCCTCCTGGGAGTCCTCAGTTTGGTATTAGGCCACACTGACTGTATTCTACCCATTCCCCCTCCAATCCCAACTCCACCAGCCCCATCTCAAAAAGACTCTGCGTCTTTCCTTTCCATTCTGGGAAGCAGTAACCTCAGATAAATTGTCAAGGAGGGCTATGCTATGTCTTGGGAAAGGAGCCCATCTCCCGGGGGGAATACCCCCACCTCCTTCCAACCAGATACACCTGCTAGACCCTATTATGTTAAGACGTATTGGCCCAGGGAACCATAGAAAAGGTCCCCTCAGTCTTTCTAGGGAAGGGATTTTGCTTGAGAATCTTTCTTGTTCCAAGAAATGGGGATAAGTGGAGACATATTCTGGACCTCTCCTGGCTAAACACCATTTTGTTTCCTCTTTCAAAATGCTGTCTTTACAAACTCTTCTACCCTTCCTGCTTCCTCAAGCCTTCCTGGTATCCTTAGTCCTAAAGGATGCTTATCTGCATATTCCCATATGTCCTCCCTGCAGAATATTTCTCAGGTTCTTTAGTGGATCATCACATTTTCAGTTTACTCTTTTGCCGTTTGGTCTTTCTATAACTCTGTGGGTTTTCACAAAGTGTCTGGCCCTCATGCAGGCTTTCTGTCGCATTCAGGGCATACAAATCTTCCCTTACCTGGTCGACCTACTACTCCAGGCTTTGTCCAGGGACACTCTCCTCAAGCATCTTCATTACCTTTTGTGACTCTTCATATGGGTCTATATTAGATACTCGAATGTTTGAAAGTTCGACTACCATATGGTCGACAGCATATGATCAAACTTGTAAAAGTTCGAATATCTAATAAATTTAAAAAAAAAAAAAAAAAACTACACAAAACACCTACCTGAATGCTCTAAAAAGGGGGGCAAGCCCCCCTGCACCCCCACACCCCCTGCTCTTTAAATATACCAACTCCGAGATCGCACTACAGTGCAGAAAAGGGAAATCTTCCTATTCCATGCCGTACGGAGATCTCCATTACAACATTCACACATTCAAAAATCTGATCATATGATGTCGACCATATGAGATTCGGAATTTTGAATGTTCGAACATTCAATATATAGACCATCTTCACCCTACTGAGGTTCACCATCAATTACAAAAAATCCCAGCTCATTCCCACCCAACAGTTGACCCTTCTGGGATGAGCCTAGATATTTCTGCCATGAACGATGCCTGCATTCTTCAGGAGAAGATCACCTTCCTAGCCACTGAGTTCTTAATGCTTTTCAGGGAGGATCATTGCTTGGCCAGACAAGCCCTCAGGGCTGTGGGACTCATGGCTGCCACAGTCCTTGTGCTGCCCCCTTGCCAGAATGCACATGAGAAGAATACAGTGGTATCTGAAATCATTGTTGTTCTGGCACTTTCATCCTCTTGAGACCTGGATTTCTCCTCTTCCTTGTTTCAGGAAAGAGCTCTTTGATGGAGCAACCAGGTTACTCTCAACCCAGGTCTTCCACTCACTCCAACCCCACACAATCAAGTCCTTTTTACAGATGCCTTAGGCAGGGGATGAGGGGCTTGGACACGAGACCACAGAGTGCAAGGGGAGTGGCTTTCCCGTGTCCTGAAAGAGTACATCAGTATAAAAGAAATGAGGGCACTCCTACAAGCCCTATAGACCTTCTCACATTTTTGGTAACCAGGCACTCTGCTGGTGTACACGGACAACACTACAATGATGTCGTACACAAGCAGGGAAACACTAGGTCCCACGGTCCCACTCCCTGTACAGAATGGCACAGGAGGTCCGGCACAAAGCTTCTCAGTTGAATCTTACACTGACTGCAATGTGTAGCCCCTCTCAGCAAAACATATTGCAGACTGTCTAAGCAGGGACATGGAGGACCCTCACAGATGGTCTCTAAATGCATAGGTTTTCAAATCCATAGCTCATAGTTGGGGAATCTACTGATAGACCTCTTTGCTTCTCCAAAGCATCACCTACTCCCTCTTTTCTGCTTAAGGAACCCACCACCTCTAGCCTTCTACTAATGGATGAGGAAGTTCCTTTATGAATACCCCTGTCTGCCTCTGCTCCCAAGGCCCAGGAGGAATCTCCAAAATTTTTGCTCCTGGCACCTTTCTTGCCAAGATAGCACTGGTTCCCAGTCTTATTTCATGTATCAAAAGGAAGTTACTGGAGAATCCCTCCACAGCCAGGATTTATCACTCAACAGAAAGGGCAGCTCCTTCATCCCAATCTCAGTCTGATTCTCTGAATGACAGAATGCTAAACCCAACAAGACACACCTTCTCTGAATAGGTTAAGTCCTACGAGAAGCCAGGAAACCTATCACCAGGAAATCTTACACAGCCAGTTGGAAGAGATTTGGAGTCTGGTGCCTTAATTAAAAACTCCAACCCCTTCTGTCGGACATACCCGCAGTGAAGTCTGTACTAATCAGCTGCAGCCACTTCAGTATGTACATGTCAGATGTCCCACAACACAGTCCTTGAAAATGTGCAATACTAATAAACACAAAAAAAAAAATGAAAACACACCTTTGCAATACTAATAACCACCTCAGATATCCAACTGTGATTAAAAAATGGCCATGATAAAGCATTCCAACTTGCTTTACACAAACGCCCACTAATCCTGCAAAGCCAGAGTAATGACTGCTTAACTTCTTCATGACAGTAGGGTCTACCATTATCCTCAATGGACAGCTCCCATACGCAGAAGTTATACCTCCATTCTTGACTGAGTACTCCTCAGATGTGTGGTTATGGCAAAAGTAAATTAGTAATAATTATGGACAAAACAATGCAGTTTGTTTGTTTCACACAACTACAGCAACCCATGCATTGCAGCTTATTTCACACAATGAGCACTATTCTTAAAAAAACAGACTACTTAAACTGAGCATATGTCAAGAGTGTATGTTACTTTCATCACCAGACAGCCCTCCCAGTACTAACCATTAGTTATAATCATTTTGCTGTGTACCTGCATGTGATGATGATAAAAATGTCTCCTACCCTCTTAGTTCAGGAACTGCGGACAAAGACAAAAGTAACGAGGGACAAAGCAGAGAATCAGGAACAGAGTTTAGATTTAGATGTTGCTCCTGAAGACCTGGAAAGTTATTTATTTTATTAACTAGCATTGGCTGACTGGGCACAGCTGCCTACTTTTCAGTGGAGGCTTGGGGAAGAGCTCCACTGATATAGTTGTTACATAAGAAACATTCAAATTCAGTAAAACTTGCTACATAACAAAAACATATACATTCAGTAATTCAGTACATGCTAGATGGCAAACAGCTGAAGAACTTGGATATAAACCTCTCATCCTCATCACTGACATTTATAAGCACTCATGGTCCTCTATAAATCTTACGGTACTATGATTTTAGCGAAAAAAAATATTATTTGTTCAGCTAAACTTGTTTTCCAACTCGATATAATTAAGAGCATACATTCTTCCTTCTCATTGTAATACTCGCACCTCTGTGCACATCTGCCTTACTGTGAAGTGTTTTGGTTTCCTAAGAAAGTCCTACTTTTAAAATTGTAAATATGATATTCTTTTTTGGTTTATCGATTTTAACTTTGTGATACAATGTGCATTGTATTATTATTCTCTGTTTTAAATGGGGAAAAAAGCCTTAAAAAAAAAAAAAAGGTCCCAAAACCAAGGAAAAGGCCCCAAAAAAAGAAAATTCCCCAATTCTCCTTTGGTATAAAAAGGACCTCCAAAAATTACCCCCTTTTTGCCCTTTTTTAAAAATTTTGGGCAAAAAAGCCCAAAAAAAAGGAAAAAAGGGGGGGGGGGGGGGGGGGGGGGGGGGGGGGGGGGGGGGGGGGGGGGGGGGGGGGGGGGGGGGGGGGGGGGGGGGGGGGGGGGGGGGGGGGGGGGGGGGGGGGGGGGGGGGGGGGGGGGGGGGGGGGGGGGGGGGGGGGGGGGGGGGGGGGGGGGGGGGGGGGGGGGGGGGGGGGGGGGGGGGGGGGGGGGGGGGGGGGGGGGGGGGGGGGGGGGGGGGGGGGGGGGGGGGGGGGGGGGGGGGGGGGGGGGGGGGGGGGGGGGGGGGGGGGGGGGGGGGGGGAAAAAAAAAAAAAAAAAAAAAAAAAAAAAAAAAAAAAAAAAAAAAAAAAAAAAAAAAAAAAAAAAAAAAAAAAAAAAAAAAAAAAAAAAAAAAAAAAAAAAAAAAAAAAAAAAAAAAAAAAAAAAAAAAAAAAAAAAAAAAAAAAAAAAAAAAAAAAAAAAAAAAAAAAAAACAAAAAAAAAAAAAAAAAAAAAAAAAAAAAAAAAAAAAAAAAAAAAAAAAAAAAAAAAAAAAAAAAAAAAAAAAAAAAAAAAAAAAAAAAACAAAAAAAAAAAAAAAAAAAAAAAAAAAAAAAAAAAAAAAAAAAAAAAAAAAAAAAAAAAAAAAAAAAAAAAAAAAAAAAAAAAAAAAAAAAAAAAAAAAAAAAAAAAAAAAAAAAAAAAAAAAAAAAAAAAAAAAAAAAAAAAAAAAAAAAAAAAAAAAAAAAAAAAAAAAAAAAAAAAAAAAAAAAAAAAAAAAAAAAAAAAAAAAAAAAAAAAAAAAAAAAAAAAAAAAAAAAAAAAAAAAAAAAAAAAAAAAAAAAAAAAAAAAAAAAAAAAAAAAAAAAAAAAAAAAAAAAAAAAAAAAAAAAAAAAAAAAAAAAAAAAAAAAAAAAAAAAAAACTCCCTTTGGGAAAAACCAAATTTGGACCCAAAAGTCGCGGGGCCGGGGGTTTTTATTTATGGGGTTCCTTTAGGCCCTCTAGGCTTTCCCCAAAAAGGGCTTTCAACCCTAATAGGTTTTGGGTGGTTACCCCACCCCTTTGTAGGGGGAAACCAACCCTTTTTTGCGGGCCCCCTTTTCCCGGAAATGACCGGAGGTAACCCCTGGGTTAAACGCTTCCCCCAACCTTGGGGTTTTAAATTTTCCTCTTAAAAGGCCATGGGCCCACAGCCGGGACCACCATGGGGCCCCTTTGGGTGTGTTTTTTCCCCCTTTAGAGGCCATTTAACCTGGGGTTTAAGTTGTTTGGGGGGCTCAATCAATTTTTGGGTAAGATATTCCCCTTTGGGGGGGAATTTTCCCTTTGAATTTTGGGAAAAGGTATTTGGCAAGGGTCTGTAGGTAGTTTTTTCACCACTTTTAAAACAATTTTGACCCCTTTATTTTTGGGG